>NW_028318157.1:5515000-5816363 GCF_062004578.1 Staurois parvus
CAAGTAGTTTTTTCAAAAACTTCCACACCCCTGACTATGGGACATAAACCTTTGGATGCCTGAGTTTATTCTTTCTGTGATCATTTATTACAGGCATGCCTTAAGTGCAACTTACAAAGTTACATTTTCCTACAATATCAAATTTTCCAAAAATCGGCTTTAGGCAGTACATACTATTATCTGACAAGCATCGTATGTGATGAATTTGGTCTTCTACTTACCAATTGCCTTGATTGACTCTCCAGGAAATAATGGTGCTTCCTCCATCTGAGCCAGCTTATTCCCATCCCTTAAAGCCTGGCAAAAGTAAGCAACATGCAGCATTATTATCCAGCACGTGTAAACAGCCGGCAGCCTTATGAATCTTCTCTTGAGCTCCAGAGCCTTCTGCAGGCTGTTCATGCTTACTAATGAACATGGAACCTTTCCTCACAGCAGCACAATGGTATTCAGGCTGAATAACCTCCTTCTGCAATCATTAGCTCATAAATAATAGACAGATCTTGCAAAATGGGTTTTTGATATATTACGTGCACATTCTACAGCCAAACATTCATGGCAGCCATTTATTTTAACAGTTCTGAGCAAAAATGCTGCTTGAGAATTAGGTCTATTCCATAGCATAGTAACACCTAATAACTGAACATGCTTATTGATATGTAATATTTTCTGTGGAAGATTGGGCACAGAGCTTGAACAATGGCCTTTATATACTGCAGTGGACAGAGGTACGTACAAAATATAAAGCAACAATACTGCTTAGCTGAGTAGCTTGAATGAAGCCCAAGCAAAATAAAGCAGCACAAAGACAGCAAAGATACAATAATTAAAGTGAGGCTTAGAGCAATTTCATTAGTCCTCTCCTCTATAACAGCAATGTATGTAAGTGTAGGGGACCATGGCACGGCCCTAAGAGGAGTCTGAGTTTTTTGTGGGTTTTTGCTTTGGGACAACTGCATATAAGCAAATGCAAATTTTCCAAAGGGTATATTGTACTCTTGTACTGGAAACGCAGGTACTACCACTGATACAAATGTTTTGCCCAAAGACATTTTGGAGTATAAGCGTTGTTTTACAGTTTGAAATTAAAGCAGACTTAAACTGTTAAGCTAGGTCCATTGCAATCAATATGGTAAGTATTGGAAATGGAAAGTACAATGTGTGAAAGTCAGCAAAGTGAACCAGTCAGATATAAATACATGGAAATTCAGCGTTTGGGTCACTTGAACTGGAGCTACAGCCACAGCATCCATTACAGAGTGCTGCTAGGGGTTATAGAACCTAACATGCTGGTTTTAGAAAACATGAACTGAAATAAAGGAGCTGAGAGAACTACTTTCTACAACTGACAGACAAGCTTTATTGGCATCCACATTCCTACCATTTCCTTCCTAATTCTTGTCTGTCTGAACAAATAATTCTTACTTTACAATATGAACCAACTTTAAGGGTTATGGATAAAGGGTTAGGGTTTATTTTAGGGTTAAGACATACTAGTAAGGTTAAGGGTTAGATATTCATTTTAAATTAGTTTTAGGTTTTCAGGTTATGATCATTGCAAAGCAAAAATATCATATGTACTCTAATCCCCAAATTCACATACATATGGGTCTCCAACTATAGAGTTGTTGGCCCTGGCACTTTGGGCACTGGACACATTTTTACTGGTGCACAACAGGGCCAGATCTAGCCTATTTGATCTGGGGGTGCAGTAAAAACAAAAATGAAGGGGACAGAATGTCAATATTGTGACAGAGAGGCATGGAACTAGTATTATCTGTTCACTCAACATGCTTCTGTACCCTGGAGTCACAACCTGGAAGTAACATCTGATAGGTAGTGCAGAGGTGGTGCAGGAGTGAACAGAGGACACAAGTTTGTATTAGAAAGGTTAAACAGAACCTGCGCTCCTTATAGCAGGAGTCCCTATCAGAGTCCCTCCTTACATCAGGAGTACTCTTCAGAGTTCCCCCTTACATCGAGGTTCCTATAAGAGACCCCCCTTACATAAAATGTGCACATCAGAGTGCACCCTCGCATCAATTCCTCCCCCCTCAAAGTGCCCCATTACATCAACTGTCCCCCATCAAAGTCCCCCTTACATCAGTTGTCCTCTTCAAGTCTCATGGATCAGTTGTATGCACTCTGTGATCGGAGGGTTGGGCACAACTAAAATCTGGGGCGGGCATAGCCCACTCCAGCACTACCCTAGATCTAGGCCTGGTGCTCAAGCACCAAAATGCAGCATACAGTTATATATAAGCCTGGGTTAGAGCAACCGGAAGGGGCAATGCAAGATTCAGGATGAAAAAACTACATTTGAAAAAACTGAAATCAAGAATAATAGTAATGTTGGCATCATAAGAGAATGCCCACTAAATGGCAAGCTCTAATCATGACAAACAGAAAATATGTTTAAGAAAAAAGTTATACTCCCTATTTGTTTTCCAAGAGCTCCAGCAAAAAAAAGCAAAAGACAATTGTGGGCAGCCGCACAGGAAAAAAATATTTTTGTATCTCCCAGAATGAATACAAGATCCAAAGCAGGAAAAAAACAAATTCTATCCAGTTTCACTAAGAGTATCAGCACAGCCCGAAAAGTTTCCAGCAACCAAGGAGTTGTGCTAATTGAAGCTTCTCACAAATATATTTGCTTCATGGCAGATATCCTTTACATGAATTTTTAGGATATAAAACATGGAAGGTGCCATTATAAACTTGTCTTTGAAGGTGCAAGCTCCAGGTCTGTCATTCTTTCTTCTTTACTTGGAAAGTCAGATCTGAAAGAGGCATGTTCATATTTGATGTGTGCTTACTTGTTCCCAATTATTCACTCAGAGAAACCAATCAGCTTCCAGGTTTTATTGTCAAAGCTTAATTGAACAAGCTGAACATAGAAGCCGATTGGCTACCATGCACAGCTATACTGGATTTTGTACTCTCCAGTTTTTAGTAAATCAACCCAATTGAGTAGTGAAGAAAGAATAAAGGCTAAATATGTGCATTTGGTTGTTTATTTTGCAAAAGGTGGACTTTGCCTATAAGGATGCTAATCTAGCAACAGGTATTTTCAAAAACAAATTGGCTCTAATATTTAAATTCTTACAGGTTCCTTTTAAAGGGAACTATAATCCTGTGTGTTAAAGTGTCCTCTTCTTAAAAGGTTTTCTAAATCCACTCTACCACCCTGCTTAGCTAACCTGCGTGGGAGCCCTGGGCTGCCTCAATACATTAGCCAGAAGCTAAGATATCTCCATACATGTTCAGCATTGATGTGAGAATTGATAGCCTCTCTCCTGATCAGTCTGTGGGCTGAACAAGAGATATATAGCCATGTATGACTAGCTTAAATCTAGTATTATAAGCTCACGTCAAAGAGGACCTTCAGTCTCCTCTCAAAAAATTAAAATCAGCAGAATATATATATATATATATATATATATATATATAATTATATTACTATAGCTGCTGACTTTTAATAAAAGGACACTTGCCTTTCCGGGGATCTAGCACCATCCTCAACCGGGCTGGTTTTTCACCAGTCTTCAGGTCCCTGGTGCCAGTATGTTTGCTAAGGGAAACAGTCTGCGATACCCTTGGGGTTTCAGAGCCAGCTGCCTATTGCACATTCGCGAGCCGCGCTGTTCTTTCTGGATGGTCCTGCAGTCTTCTGGAACCATGTCCCAGAACGCTAGGCGAGGGGGTGGTGGTGAACTTCCGCTTAGATCGTCTAGCCGATCCAGGAGAAAGTAGGAGCTGGTACCTATCAAAACCAGGTACCTGCTACCCCAAAAAAATAAGATTCCAAAACTTGAAGGGGGATTGTAACAGGTGGAAAAGCGGAACTTCCCTTTTTGGGTGAAGTTCCGTTTTAAGGAATGCATGAGGTAGCAAGTATATTCATTATCTGAGTAACACAGTCAGACATACAGAGCTATAGATTCTAGTGCAAGACTCACAGGATAAAGGTAAATCTGGTATAATGTGTTCTTTCTAACCAGTTTAAACAGAAACGCTTAATGAATTAGGACTGAGATATTCACAATGAAAATTTTGTCACATGTACTAAAATTTAGACCATCTTTCACCTTTCAATTAGTAAAATTTTATCGAACACATTTTATAAAATGTCTATGGGTTTATGACCAGATATTGTTTGTCACTTTATTATTTTATTTCATACCGAGTGCCTTCAATATACTGCATTTGGAGATAATTCTATACTTTTAAATAGGGCAGTAGTTGCTCACTTGGGGACTGCCTCCTTTTAGGTGATACTCCATATAGAGCCATATAAAGCTAGAGACAGAATGGATTAGGGACAGGACACCCTACCCTTTTCAGATGTATGAGCTTAGAATACAATTATTCTCTGGTAACAGCAGAAAACCAGAAGCCACTAGAGCTCTGTCCGCTGGCTGCTAGTTGAAAATAGAGACAAAAGCACCATTAATTTATTTTAAAAGGTCTAAACTTAGTAATGCAGGGTTTGATCTCCTGTCATTTTTTACTACAACTTCAGAATCCCGACTGGAAGATCCTCCCTATGACCTGTCTGGCAGTGGTAACAAGGGCTCTATTGTGAGCTCAGTTCCCCAGTTTCTCCCTCTGGAATGTATTCTTCGTACACTATATTGGCAAAAGTATTTGGAACACCTGAATCCAATGGTTTGGAGGGGTGTCCCATCACCTCCATGGCCACAGGTGCGTAAAAGCAAGCACCTAGGCATGCAGACTGCTTCTAAAAACATTTGTGAAACAATGGGTCCTTCTGTGAAATTTCCTTGCTACTAAATATTCCAGTCAACGGTTAGTGGTATTATAACAAAGTGGAAGCAGCTGGGAACAACAGCAACTCAGCCACGAACTGGTAGGCCATGTAAAATGACAGAGCTGGGTCAACGCATGCTGAAGCACACTGTGCACAGATGTCACCAACTGTCTGCAGAGTCGATAGCTAAAGACCTCCAAAATTCATGGGGTCTTCAGATTAGCACAACTGTCCGCAGAAAGCTTGATGGAATGGGTTTCCATGGCCAAGCAGCAGCATCCAAGCCTTACATAACCAAGTGCAATGCAAAGCGTCAGATGCAGTGGTGTAAAGCATGCCGCCACTGGACTCTAGAGCAGTTAAGAAGTGTTCTTGGCGTGTCTGGGTTTGGCGGTTGCCAAGAGAACTGTATTTGCCTGACTGCATTGTGCCAAGTGTAAAGTTTGGTGGAGGGGGGGGATTATGGTAAGGAGCAGTTTTTCAGGAGTTGGGTTTGGCTCTTTAGTTCCAGTGAAGGGAACTCTTAAGGCGTCAGCATACTAAGACATTTTTGACAATTTCATGCTCCCAACTTTGTGGGAACAGGTTGGGGGTGGCCCCTTCCTGTTCCAAAATGACTGCACACCAGTGCACAAAGCAAGGTCCATAAAGACATGGATAAGCAAGTTTGGGGTGGAGGAACTTGGCTGGCCTGCAGAGTCCTGACCTCAACCTGACAGAACACCTTTGGGATGAATTAGAGCGAAGACTGCGAGACAGCCCTTCTCGTCCAATATCAGTGCCTGATTGGGATGCCATTAAAGTTCAGGTGTGTAAAAGCAGGCATCCCCATACTTTTGGCAATGCAATACAGTGTTTATTCCAGTGGAGAATCCATTATAGACTCCTGGACACAATAATGCTGGATTGCTGGCCTATTGAACTCTGCGAATAAATAAGGTCATAAGATAAGAACAGTCAAAGAATTAGAAGCAGTGGGGAGAATTGCATGGCACAATTTTCCACCTATTCCTGAGGATTCATCTAAAATTGAGCCGCAGGGATGTCCCTAGAACTCAATAAAATTTGATTACGAAATCAAAGGAGCAGGGGGAAAAAGACAAAACAAAATAATAAACTGTTGGCTGAACAGTACCTGCATCCAATCAAATTCTACCACTGTTCAGAAATTCAGCAGCAGCAGGTGCCAGCTGTTGGAAAACAATAGCCAGAAGGGCAAACTCCTCTATTCATACCTGCAGGGCTGACCAAGAGAGGTCTAGCCATGTACAGCTAGTTTTAAAGGGGATGCAGCTCCATCTAATGCTATCTGAAACAGAAAAAAAGTGAAAAAGGTGGAAAGCTGCTTTATCGGTAAGAACACATTTTATTGTGCCAAGTGTTGATTAGGACCAACACATTTCACAGCCACCATTGTACTGAAGATTATGGTGCATTGCTTGTCAAATGATAGCAACTCACTAAGATTGGCTGTGAAAATTACTGGTAACCTATCCTCATGAATATCATACACACTGATGTTTCAATGAACATACGAGATTTAAAAGATATGCAAAATTATTAAAATGGGTACATAAAAAATGACTACATGTAATGAAGTATGTTAACAAAAAAAAAAAAAGAAAGCATGAAAAGGCAGTGATTCTGCCACCCTGTACTCCACACTTATTCAACTACCAAGACCCAAGTAAGAAGTGCACATTAGCTCCTGTGTATGACCACTCCTATCACAGCTCAGCAGATCTGAACCAAGTGCAAGCAACTAAATTCCCATGATACAAGATGGCTTTCCTTGTGCTTAACTGTACTGCTGATCGGGAGTGAGCACAGTATTTGACAGTACTGTGTATTTATCGTGCATTGGACAATTTACTGCTCTTAAAAAATTAAGAGATCGTTTTACTGTCCATCGCTGCTCATTTTAGCAGTATACAATATGTTATTAGAGTTCTGTAAATGGTAAAATGGCCAACCTCAGACTTCCGGCATCCCAAGGAGCGGGGCTAAGTGACATCACACCGAAATTCCGAGGTTGGCCAATTTACCTGTGTTTTTCTTAGAGGGATGTTTATCCTTAAGAGGGTAATTTTCATGGAATTTCTAAAAGGATATTTTCTTTGAGTACTTTTACACTGATCTTGTGAGTAGCATTTTAATCGTTGCTTGTGCTAATAACACATTGAGTCTCTTTCCTACACTATGAGAGGTTGTTTTCCCTTTCTTGCTGAATGGCTTGCTTCTTGAGACATCAAGTATATGAGACTTTTATGGTTTACCCTTGTTTTGACGTGCGGAGCGTTCTGGCCCAGATAACTGGGAAAGCCCGTCTTGACCTTACCTTATTGTGGGTCAAGATTTGAGGTAGGCAGTAGCAGCGAGAGGTGGTGGTACGCACTGGTGACTTACACGGGCATTCTTACGCTGCAGCACGTATGGTGAACACGCATGTGGGAATTTATAACTACCTGAAGCACAGTATTGAAGATTTGTTCCAAGAGTGGATCAGTTATTAAAGATTTTATACTCACATTTATCTGATTTATTCATTCATCACTGTTGTTATATTTATTATAACTGCTTGCACGCACAGATAGTTATTTTTGCACATATATATTTGTATTGCCTCGTTGCCTAGTACTTTACTGTATTATACAATTCTGATAAAGTTTAAACATGACTGTTGCTAGTGGCGACACATTCACTTATTATTCATTATTTATTTAGTACGATCTTTATGGCTAGCACAGGGTTCTTTCTGTGGAGTAAAAAACATATGGATATCTAGCCGTTTCTATTGGGAAAAGCCAAATGCTCAAATCAATATCACACACATCAATTGGCTCTACTCAGCATGTTTCAGCTGTGAGAAAAAAACAGGAATAAGCCCAAGTAGACATATCATACTGGGAAAAGGCTGCCTGGCAGGCATGGGTTTTATTTTTTTTTATTATAAATAATAAAGCACTGTAAGGAAAAACATACCAAGTCATAAATCAAGCTGCTTTAACCAACGGTCTATTTCATTAGTCTTCTAGAAAAATTTACTATGTTGATCCAGAGGAAACAGTCAGCAGTACCAGGCAAGAATAAATTTCATAAAAAATACTGATGTCATCAGGTGATGCTTGTCATAGCTGACAAGGAAAGTGTTCACACACAATTAGGAAAATATTACAGATGTTTTTAATATGTACCATATTAATCAAGGATCTGCACCATCTGGATTGTGCAGCTCTACACAAGACTTTCTTTGTTTAATATGTACCTGTCTTTTACCTAAAAAAGGTCAGCCATTTATGGGTTGAGTGTCATCCAGCTTACCAAGGCAATAGGAAATGACGACAGAATGTTTCATTGCCATCAATGGTTCAGTTTAGAGCATGCAGCAGTAAGCATTGGGTCAGCTGTTTATACTTCTCCCACCACAGAATCCAAGCAGCAGGTTCAGTGACAGTCACACAATGGAAGTGGGCCATGGATACTCTACCCAAAAAGACTGCGAGGACCACACATTGATCTACTGATCGCACTGAACATCTCCATGTAGATTTCATCTTTTATTAGTTTTACTAAAACCTGGCTGTACATGGCATCACCTGCTAACATTCTTTAACCACTTCAAGTCCAGACACTTTTACCCCCTTCCTGTCCAGGCCAATTTTCAGCTTTCAGCGCTGTCACACTTTGAATGACAATTGCGCGGTCATGCAAGACTGTACCCATATGAATTTTTTAGCATTTTTTTGAGACAGATAATGCTTTATTTTAGTGGTATTTATTCACTACTGGCCTTTTTTTTGCTATATAAATGAAAATGTCCAAAAATTTGGAAAAAAGTGTTTTTCTTATAAAATTTTGCAAATAAATAATATTTAATCATAAATCTTGGCCAAAATGAATTCAATTATCTTTTTAGTAAAAAAAAAAACAAAAAAACGAAAAACACCACAAATTAGTTTATAACCAAAAATTATATTTTTAAAAATATTTTTTACATACTGTCACCCTAGCAGTACAGTGTCACCATGGTGACACTGTACTACTTGTGGGGGGTGATGAAGATTTTTTTTTTTTTTTCCACGGATTGCTTGTACACCCATAAAGGCTGTAAAAGCAATCATTTATCCTTCTCTCTGACTGCATACTGTGTGAGCTGTGATTGGTCACAGCTTGTCACATGGTACAAGGTTGTTGTGAATAGCCTTGTATCATGTGACCTCTGTGATCATTCACAGATTTCACACGTAGTACGAAATGTCAGAAGTGACATCTTGCTTACTACTCTCCATGTGATCACTGATTGGCCAATTAGTGATAACATGATCGGGACCTCACACAGAGGTCCCATACGACGATCGGTGTTCCACTGTGTCCGGAGGACACAGCGTGCACCGGATTGCGGGGAGCGCGCACAAGCAGGGGGCGGAGAGGCCATTTATAAACGTCCGTTTATAAACAATGGACGGACGGGAGGTGGTTAAAAAATTAGAGAAACATGGAGACTCCCACGACTGAACTTTTTGCTGCTAGACATTGGGCTTCAAGTGTTTCAAATGAACATTTGTAATTTTTAACTAAACCAATAAAAAATTATTGTAAAAGAAACATTTAGCTTCCCACACGTGTTGTGGACTACCAGGCTACAATGCTTTTTTGACCTGGAATAGGTATGTAGAGATCAGGGGCGTCCAACCCACGGCCTGGGAGAGTTCAGTATGCGGCATGTCTGGAAGGACCGCTCTGCAAGAAAAGCCATGGCAACTAGCATGTATAGAAGGTTGCAGGGGATGCCGTGTATACCTATTTGCATAGAAGATACAGCGACACAGAAAATGCAGGAATGAACGCAGCTAAAGGGATGCAGTCTTTGTAAAACAACTAAAGCATGGATTCTACATATCGCCAGGCAAGTAAATGCCACTTCAAATGAATGGGCGGCTGTACCCGAGCAAATGCAGGCCAAGACAGTTCCTCTTTTTCCAATGTGGCCCAGGAAGGTGAAAAGGTTGGACACCCCTGTTGTAGATGAAACATTTTGATTTCACTGGTTGCAAAATTGTACTGGGTCAGCTAGTCAACAAGCACTGAAGGCAGAGCTTGACAACTGGCAACTGGAAGGAGGTCAACTATGATGTCCCCCAAACTAGGTGTCTTTTGATAAAGGAACATAGTGCTTTCCAACACTGCCAACCAGGTTTTAAACGGCACATGCAATTATTTATACGTTGATGTAGTAACCATGTAGCACAGCTGCTACAACATAACTGCATCATCAAACACTTTCCAGTCTATTCCAGCGGGGCAAAAAATGTGAACACAGTGATCTGAACCCTAATTGGGTTTAGGTAAATTTATGTTTCTGTTCATGTTTAGGATGGCATATCAAGTGATTCCAATGACAAATACAAAATAAATCCATGCACTTGGGTGACCTTGGAGTATATTTATAAATGCTTACAGTCATGATTCACACAGCTTGCACCCCACCCAGGATTCACACATTTTCTAACTGAATTCAATGGGTGAAAGTTGTGTGACAATGTTAATAGAACCCTTAATGTATGAAAAAGTTGTTCATAGAGTGACGATAAATTCCGCAGCACTTTATAAATTATTTCAGTCCTTGACCCTGAAGGAGCTTACAATGTATTGTTCTTAATGTAAACGAACCAACAACTGGGTGGATTTGGTGGTACCTGTAAATATTCTTATACATCAGTGGACTCCAAACAGTATCAGGCCCTTGGGGCACTATTACTCCCACCGACACCAAAAATTGGGCAAATTCCCCTCCACTGGCACCAATGATGGGGCACTATTCCTCCCACTGACACCAGCAATGGGTCAGAATGGGTCGCTAATATAAACAATTAGGCAACATTTCTCCAATTAATACCAATGATGGGGCACTACTCCTCCCACTAATACCAATGAAGGGGCACTATTCCTCATTCTACTGACTATGGGCACTATGTATTTTTTTTTACTCCCACTGACGCTGTGCATTTTCTACTCCCAGTGGCCACTCTGGCCTCCCTAAAGTCTGAAGGACAGCCAACAGGCGTTTTGTTTATAAAGTTTGCAGACCCCTGCAATACACTGAGGGGAGGAAAAGAAGCACCTGGAAAAGGCCAATCCTGACTTTGTAACTGCTCTAGAGTATAAATACATTTACACCCTATAGTATTTAAAGTAAACCTATCATGATATAAATCTGTTACTATCATTTACATTTAAAAAAGTGGAGAGTTGCCCTAGCTATCATCATACGTAGTCACCAATTAGTGGATCACAAAACAGTAACTCCAAATAAATGCCAATGGGAGCTTTACTGGCTGCATACATCATCTTGCCAAGTCTTGAAGATAGATAATAGGTAGGGCCACTGCCATATTTCATTTATAACAGGATTATTTTATTTTGTCATTTTAAATGAAAGTCTGAAATATAAATTCTGCATTCTGGAGAACATTCCCAGCTGGCAAAGCACAACAATCAGCCTGAAGCCATTATTTACACTGATGATGATGATGACGTGTGAACTGACATAATATGGAGAGGTAAAATGGGTAGGCTGCATTAACATGGGTCTAAATCTACAAGCATGCACTAACAGATATAAAATAGAGGGGTTGAACTTGCCACCTGCTCGGCCTCCGTTTCTGAATGATAGCCATTGTGTTCATCCTGAATCTCCTGTGTGCATGAGGAAGCGATGGACAGGACGGAGGCAATAAGAGAGAAATAATCATGCAGACAACAGGTAAGAGGACAGGTTACACAGATTATAAAAGACATTTAAGACCATCAAATTCTCAACATCTCAACAGGTTTACCTCTGTACACAGCAATGCATGCAATGGGCAGAACACAGGGAAAATATGGCAAGCTGTTCACCATAACTATGGAAATCTACTTCCTCCCAAGCAGATGGTCCTCAGGTGGTTTAGGTCTTTAAACACCTCAAGAAGGCCAGAACTAAGGTGGCCATGTCACTCCCTAAAACCTGGATTTTCCACTTACATATTTCATTCAGAAAAGCTATCAAGGGAATGTAAAATGTTTCACATAGACTTTCAATAGAAATTCTAGTGAAGATAGCCCGAAACTGCAGTTCCCAAGGCAGAAAAAAAAGCCAGCATGGGTTTCAGCTTGGAAGCAACCAAGCAGAACACAAATTATAGTGGTAACCCATTTGGATATTTAAAGCAGTATTAAACCCAAAAGCAAACATTACATAGCAGCTTACTAATTCTTAGATGTGATGGCTGCGGTGGCACGGATTGTTCAGGAAAAACCCGACAGTCTGTTTGTACACAAGATGATCAACAGATCGACTTGTGTACAATCAGCCTGCCCATACACAAATCGAAATTCAGCCAGTCCCATTTATGGTCAGCTTTACTGGCCAGATCACCAGGTAAAAACAGAGGGGAAAAAAAGCCTTAAAAAAAAAAAAAAATCTAATGATTGGTAAGCTGCAATATATTACATTTTGGCATCGGATTTAATACAGCTTTAAAGTGTAATTTAAGCCAAATGCTACGTTTCAATTTTGGATAGATAGGAAAATGCTAGCAGCCCTGCTAGGTTTTATTGCAGGGTAGCTTCTTGGGGGATTTCCCTTTACTTCTGGTCAAAGTTACCAGTGAAAACGAGAAGAAATTGCTTTAACTGGGATACAGACAATGACCATAAAAACCTAAAAAGGTCCTTGCATGTTCCCACAGTACTAAGTAAGGCATTTTATTGGTGCCTGTGTCCCTTAAGATTTCCTATAATTTTCCGTTTCAGTGAAAATCGTCACAGAGACAGATAGTGATGTAGGTTCTCTCCTAATCGGAGAAAATCAGATATTCCAACATTTACCCACTTTATCCACAAAAACGAAAAAAAAAAAAAAAAATCTTACTAGAATTATTCTTTAACCAATCAAGAAACAGCATGTTAAACACCCTTCCTTTTCAGGCCATTTTTCAGGTTTTAGTACTTTGATAGTTTGACTGACAACTCTGTCTTGCAACACTGTACACAAATGATTATATCTTTTTGAGAAAGACAGATTTAATTTGGTAGCAATTAATCATCACTGGGCTTTACATTTTTTGCTGTATATAAATACATCAAAATCTTTGAAAAAAAACCTGTTACCCTTAGTTTCTTTTAAACAACATAGCAAATAATCACTCTTAATTTGGGCAAAAAATTATTTAGGACAAATGTATTGTTACATTTTTTTTGTAAAAATAACCCAAATTAGCGAGTCTACAAACAAAGGTATATGCTGTATATTTGAAATTTATAATCCCTCATGTTCTGACTGCATATCTTATTTCTTGAAGCCCTAAAATGTCATGTCCCCTTTTTGGAAAGCAAACACCTCAGGATGTTTTGTAAGAGACATGGTGAGTTCTAATTTCTTGCCCAAGGCTTTTGAAAAATGAAGAAAGTCTATGAAACTTGCTTTTTTTCACAAAGCTGTCTAATGTTATTTCTGAGAAACAGCATGGGCAAATGTAGAATTATACCCCAAAAATTCATTCTGCTACTCCTCTCAATGCTCACACATCACATGGGTGAGACTTTTTATGCAGCCTAGCCACAATGAGGGGCCCAAATCCAAGGAGCACCTTCAGACTTTCAAAAAGCATAAATTAAGCATCTGATTTCCTAACTACCTATCACATTTTTGGAGGCCCTGGAATGCCTGGACAGTAGAAACACCCACAAAATAACCACATTTTGGAGAGTTGTCACCCCAATGGTTGGCGACAGTACACCTGAATCTTTCAGCAGGAATCCTGTCTGCAGAATCAGAGGTGGCAATTAGTGAACATCTGCTTTCTAAAAGGTTCATATTATGAATCTGAACCTGACTTTGAAATCTCTCTGCTGCTCTTATGAGTCATACTAAGAATTGCAAACACCACCTCATAGGTATACTTTTTTTGGTGCTGGATTACATTGGTAGTAGGCAATACTGGTACTGGCATGGCTGGTGTACTAGAGGATATTGAGACTGGAGTGGCTGGTGATATGGACCCTGGTGCTAGCTTACACTGGTATTAGGGGACACTGGTACTGGTGGCAATCAGGGCAGCAATGTTGGCTTGCACTTGTACCAGGAGACACTGAGTGTGGCTGGTGATAATAACACTGGCGTTAGGTTGCATTAATACCTGGTAACACTGGTAGTGTTGCAGCTGCCAATCTGGATGTAACTCTCTGTTTCCTTTTACAGTCGATCAGTATGCAAGAGGAAATAGAGCTGGCTTCAAGCTGCAGCCTTTGTTTACTTTTTGTGATGCTGTGATTAGTCACAGCTACCACGTGGTACAGAGCCAGTTTCAGTTACACTTGCAGTAAACCTAATCAATAAACACAAATCCATCAAACCACTAAAGTCACAATAGAGTAGTCAGTCCTCTAGACCACATGTGTCAAACACAAAGCCTGTGGGCCGAATCTGGCCCGCCAGGCTATTTCATGTGGCCCTCGCACCTCTCTTGCAGCTGAGGCACCCATCTCATCTCTATCTAATAAGGGCATGCGCTGAATAAAAATATATATCACCATATAATTAAGTGTCCATAATAAATCTGTGCAAGTCCAAAACAAACTCAAAATATCCTCTCTGAATTCATAACACTGTGAATAATCCACCAAATGAATTAGATGGACTCACCAGAGCTAAATGCTGATCAAATTATAGACCAGCAATGGCGCTTGTGCTCTGGGAGCGATGGGTGAACGATATCCAGGTATTAGATGTAGTAATTTTCAATAATAATCACGTACAGATGATCAATAATGGTAATCGGCATAAAGGACAGCATATCACTACCAGAAGCAATGCTCTGCAGCCAAAGATCTCACGATGAATCTCTCCATTAACTCCGTATCTCCATATATGCATGAGTCACACTCAGGGACAAAGGAAAAGACATAATGGTGCAGTACGTTTAAAACACCTATATATTTATTAAAATACCAAACAACTCACAAAAGATGTGTCCAGACAGACAACAGCTTAACCAGCAATGTACAGCACTGAAGTAGTGGACGGTCCCTACTCACCACGGATCACCTCCGACAAACACTGGGAAAAGGGCGTCCTGACGTCAACATCGAGTAGGCCACGCCCAACACGTTTCGTCACAACGTCATCAAGGGGCGATTCATCATGAGATCTTTGGCTGCAGAGCATTGCTTCTGGTAGTTATATGCTGTCCTTTATGCCAATTACCATTATTGATCATCTGGACGTGATTATTATTGAAAATTACTACATCTAATACCTGGATATCGTTTACCCATCGCTCCCAGAGCACAAGCGCTATTGCTGGTCTATAATTTGTTCAGCATTTAGCTCTGGCGAGTCCATCTAATTCATTTGGTGGTGGATTATTCACAGTGTCATGAATTCAGAGAGGATATTTTGAGTTTGTTTTGGACTTACACAGATTTATTATGGACACTTAATTATATGGTGATATATATTTTTATTCAGCGCATGCCCTTATTAGATATTGCTCACTTTGCCAAATGAATTTCGTATATTTTAAAAAATTTTTGGTTGGGTTTTGCTGCTAACACACAGTTTATTATTGTTATACAGTGTGGCGCTTTTTCGATTGATTTATTTAGTACCCATCTCATCTCTGCCCCCACTTTGTCTCAACAGTTGGCAGGACGACGACAGAACTCCTCAATCAGATCCTGTGCCTCTCTGTGCAGTCGCAGCAGCCCCCTTGTCTCCACCTCTCCTGGTCTCAGCATTCAGCAGACTCAAGCAGTGGACTCCAGCCCTCTTTTCGTCCTCCACCAGATACAGCACTTTCTGCCTCCCAGCAGCAGCACACGGTAAGGGGGGTGCACTGTGATTTAGGAGAGGTGGGGGACTCTTGACTTCTGATAGTGGAAGGGGCGCTCTTGACATCTGATGTAAGGGGGGGGGTGGGGTGCTCTGGACATCTAGTCTTACAGATACAACTGGTCCTTTGAGGGCAACCATAATGCTGATGTGGCCCATGATGAAAATTTAAATTGACAATCCAGCTCTAGACATTGCATCTACAGGTCAGGAAGTCAGAGAAATCTGCATGGTTGTTTGTGGGATACTCAGACATGTCTTTTCACATATTAAAGCACTACTGTTAAACAAAATTGGAAAAACCAATACATAGCTGTAAAAGAGGATAACCACTTCTGGGAGCGCCAATCTCCTGAGTCCCTAGCTCTGACTGGTGTATATGGCTGTGCTTTTATCCCAAATTTTAGTCCAAGTAGTAACAATATCATGATATAAAGAACCCTTAAAACATATTCCCTCACAAAATCTACCCCATGGCCATGGGCTTACATGTGTTGCTGAAGGGTGCATAAATGGAGTAAACTGTATTTGATCAAACATCTACAGTGGTTTGCAAACAACCATAAGGTCCGCCATTCTCAAACAGCTGTACCCAGGTTGAGAACATCTGCTTCAACAGATGGCAAAATGAGGCCGACTAAATAAGCGACCAGTTGGTAAAACATCAGTCTCTTGGCTGGAAGAGGCGTTTCACAGTAAGCTCCGTGGAGTAGTCAGACAAGAGCAGAAGGAACAGCACAGTTACTGTGTGCTGGTGTTTTGTAACCAACAGATAGAGAACAGCAGCTTCTTACATTAAACAAAGAACAGTGATGGCTCTGTATAAAGCTGATCCTCAGGCTAACAGTTAAATACACTACAGAAATACATCTATGAGAGTGAACATATCTGCCAAAAGATTTGTATTTCTATCCATCCAGTCCTACAAATTGTACAGCTCTGCCGAACAGACAGGCCAGTGGTCTGACTTTTTTTGCTGCAGTTTCAGTAGATCTAACCCTAGTTAGAAACAAAACTTAAAACAGAACTTTACCCATAACAGATTAAATAAAATGTTCTTTAGAAAGGAAGGAACATACATTCCCCATTAATAAATTTTACTACCATAATTAGTATGTGCTGTGAATTGCCTCCAGTATTGTTCCCGTTGATGGAGGCTGCCATTTTATGAAAGCCCAGAGCCCCTGAGCAGCAGTAAATCTTTAGGCTGCCAGTAGAACGGCCATTGCACAAGTGCAGAGCATGGTGAGACAGTGCATTACTGGATTTTACACAGTATAGACTTCACTTTAATTCACTAAAGCCCTGTGTATCAAACAATCGCCACTTTTATTCCTTATTGCAACTGATCTCCTCCAGCCTTATAACTGCCTCCTGCTTACATGAAGTCCTTCTATCGTCTGCTGTGCTTTGGTCACTACTGTACAATGCGTTTGGGTGCCATTTACAATGCAAAAATTTGAATGGGCTCTTAAAGGTATTTTTAGTGAATTAATATCTGATCTCAGTTCAATTTTAAAGAGACTCAGTCATGAGCAGAGAACTGTAAGAAACTCAACTGCCACTCCTAGGTTAGTGTAATCGCACAGTCTCCTCTATCAGGGTTCGTTCCCATGTGTTGCATTATTGCTGCCCCTCTGAAAAGTGATTTGCAGTGAATCACATTTTAGGAGGTTTGACAGGTGATCAGGTGGCCCTATGTCATCTTCTCAACACCTGCTTTAACCCTCAAAATGCCAAACCACTATACCAAAGCACCATCCTTCATATGAGACATGTTTTTTGCTGCAGCTGTGAAGCAAAGCATTGAGGGCGCTGCATGGATACAGCCCTGAGCAGCTGCATTGCTTTTAGTTTGGCAGTCAGGGGCCAGTAAAACCTGAGCTCAGCCACCTGCTTTTTCCCAACCCTGTGTGACCAAGCCCTCCTGTCAAAGTAGAAATGGTAGCTTAGCGAGAGGCTGTATGGCCCCCACAGAAGCCGTCCTGTCTCTTGCTTTAGTTCAGGGCTGATGGGGGATACTGAGTCCTTGCTGCTGAAGAGGACAATACTGAAACGTAAGTCCTCATGCACACCGGATGTTTTTACAGCGGCTGTTTTTGGCTTTTGACATTTTTTTCTACAGCCAGTAAACCCCCCAGCATGTTATCCTATGTGTCCATGCACACAGACTGTAAACCTCAAAAAAAAAAAATACACTAAAAAATGTGAAAAAAAAACACGGGAAAACACCGCTAAATGCTAATATAAAAACCCTAAAAAACGTTTTCATGTTTTTAATGTGACTTTACATAGCTAATGTTACCAGCGTTATTAAAACGCCCCGTGTGGATGGAACCTAAAGCTTATATTTTCTACTTGTCATAAACAAGTTTTGGAGAGCATCACAAACACAGATTTCCCAGCACACTTACCAGCTAGCCTGCAAACCAACTGAACTGTCCCAGTCTAACGATTTACATTCAACCCGGGTTCACATATATGCAGTGCGGTATATCGCATGTGATACGCACAGGAACAGCACCGTATTCCTGTCCAAATCACATGTGATTTGTGTGTGGTGCGACTGAAGCGGCCGGGCGTTTGCGGAGCGGCACCATAGACGAGAATAGGAGGCTTCAACGCCTCCTGACTCGACCAGAGGCGTCCGTTTTGCCGCGACGCAAACGCTCCCGTTAGAACAGCACCAAGTGCTGTAATGTGCAGAATTGGCAGAGGCGTTTGGGAAGCGGTAAAAACGCTTCCCAAACGCCTCACTGCCGCCTGCACACAACGCTAGTGTGAACGTAGCCTAACACTCAGCGGTGTATTTACCGCGAGGCAAACAAGGCTGGAAGAAGGGTCACACGTGGGTGGGATGGGAACCTAGTGAGGCCTAGCCAAGGAATCCAAGGAGGCTGCAGGTTGCTGGAGTGTGTAAGCTTCCCACACAAGGAAGGAAGGAAGACAGAATCTCCTAGATTGTAAGCTCCAAGGATCAGGCCCTAATATCCCTCTTGTATTGAACTGTATTGTTGCTGTATTGTCTCCCGTTATATTGTAAAGTGCTGAGCAAACTGTTGGCGCTATATAAATCCTGTATAATAATAATAAAGACACTGGGTTCAGCTCTGGAGATGGCTGGCTACTTTCCGGAGAGGCTAAGGTTAGTGCTTGACTAACTCTCTCTCTACGGGTAGGGCGAGGGTTGGGCGTTGGTGGGTGGTCGGCAGAGAGCGGGGGCGGTAGGGCCCGGGTGTGGTGGATGCTGGTGGGGGGGGAGCACCCAATTTTAGTGTTGCCTAGGGCAGCATAAGAGCTAAATACACCATTGGTTACACTCACATGATCCTGATGTGAAACAGCACCCATAAATAACCACAGATAGCTGTAATTTGTCTGCAACAATCTTCACAACAAGTGATTCATTCGGGCACAGATGTGTCTCTTGTGTGTGATGTTTCCCGGCAGGATGGTCTGAAAAGTGGGGATAGGAGTGACACACTGCCAGCTACTTGGACGGGCTCTGCTAGACAGCCACCAGGACCGAATGAGGATAATCATTATTTATGGATGCCGTTTCACATCGGGATCATGTGAGTGTAACACTTTTGCTTTTATGGCCATTTTTAAAAAAGTTTTATTGTGCTAAATTGTGCCTCCCTTTCGTGTTAAAGTGGTTCTAAAGCATAAACATTTCTTTTACCGTAATGCATACCTTGGTAAAAAATGCCTAGGCATCGTTATTGGCACCTCACCGCCCTTATACCTGCCTGAGCTCTCATTCGCTCACGTTTGCAGCTCTTTTCTCCCCTCACTTCTGGGTCTCACAGGCTTTGCTGAGCTAGCAAAAGCCATTGGCTCCCACCCATAGCCAGTGACTAGGGAGCTGGGGACAGGGCAGGGCCGGGTCCCGCTGTCTGTGTCAATGGATGCAGCAGCAGGGCTCGGAAGTGAACTTGCACAAGTGTCCCCCTATTGGGGCACAAGCCAGAGAGTAGCAGCATCAGCGGGAGACCAGAGAAGAGGAGGTTTGGGGCCGCTCTATGCAATTCTACTGTACAGAGCAGGCAAGTATAGACATGCCTGTTATTTAAAAAAAATATATTCTTTACAACCACTTTAAAGCGGAGCTCCACCCAAAAGGGGAAGTTCCACTTTAAGGACTGTTCCCCATTAAGAACTGGCACCTTTGAGGGGCTGGGGGGGGCGGGTACCCGCTCCCACTTCTGGTCCGACCGGAAGCAGAAGGTGTCCTCCCTCCCTCCCTCCCTGTAGTCTTTTGGGACACGTGACAGGTCCCAGAAGACCACAGGACCATTCATGAAGCGCAGCGCTACTCACGCATGTGCAGTGGGTACTCGGCTGTGAAGCCGCAAGCTGTCACAGCCGGGTGCCCACACTGAAGATGCCGGTACCTGGAACACAGGACAGCCGGTGAAACGGGCTGAGGACGACACACCGCAGGACCGAGGGACAAGAAAGTGACTGTATTTTAAAAGTCAGCAGCTACAGTTTTTGTAGCTGTTGACTTTTATTTTTTGACATGGTGAGTGGAACTCTGCTTTAAGGACAGGTTTGCCTGGAGGGAGTCCATCACTCCTTAAAAGGCACAGGGACACACGAGATGCCCAGCAAGAGCACAATGGGTCCCCGCATCAAATTCAACCAACTATACAAAACCTGCCAACCACCCCAACCTATTTAGCCTTTGCGGTAAGGAGCACATGGAAGGGCAACACGCATCACACAAAGATTTCCCAGTAAACTTACCAGCTAGTCTGCAAAACAACTGAAATTAAAGCATTGGGATCGCAGTACAGAAAGAAGCCTTCATGTAGGCACTGCGTCTTACGCATATATTTGAAAATGTGTGTAAACAAAATCCTCGGTTTTTAACATGCATTGTTAAACAGGGTCAGTTTGGTGGTATTGCAGTCTAGCTGGTGAGTGTGCTGGGAAATCTGTTTGTGATGTGCGTATAATGAAACGTTTAGGCTCTGACAGAGGACAAGTAGAAAAGATCAGCCCAATGTGCAGAAGCCTATAAGAGCAGAAACTATTTGTTTCCTATACAGCAAAGTCTAAGCTCTTCTTGGTGGATTACAAGGTGTTTTCAGGCCAACAGCTGAAAAGGAATATAACCCAAGTTGGCCTACGTGGAGTAGGACAGACAAGTAAAGCTTGCCACCTACAGTCTGATTGACAGAATTTACCAACAATATTGTGCTGAGAGAACACACCTAAGCAAACATTATATACAAACAGGTACATTCTCATACTACCAAGTTGCCTCAAACTTTTAAAGCGTTAATCCAACAGATGAAAATCTGTGTGACACCTAACAGCTGCAACATCTAACTCAACCAAATTTTCCCCATTAAAAATGAATAGCCTATTACGGTTTGTTAACACAACCAGCTTTTGCTGCAATATTCAACTTCAATTTAGAGATTTTCCCACATTACCTATTTTGTGCCACTAGATGTCCTGCATCATTCCTCCAAGCCCAGGTAATCCTAGACCTGCCCCAGTCTGAATGGACAGTGAAAGGAGAAGCAGTGAAGTGGTAAGATGATCCCTGCTTTCTCCTATCAGTACACATCTTGTCAACACATGAACCGATTGGATCCTTGAGCAGCTTCTTTCTGTCATACTTCAACCCTGATGTAGAAGGTCTACAAATAGCTTAATAAATTCAGGTACTCACACTGCTTGAATTTTAAAAAGAAATTTAATGTCTTAATTGCAAAGCTGCATTAAATTTCTTTTATATGCGCCTCGAGTCCAGCTTTAAAGTGAGGCCAGGGTTTCAACTGGCCGTGTCGGTCAGTTTTTCTCTTATACTGTAAAGTAAAGCAAAAAGAAATCACACCAACCCTGTGCATTAAACTGTGATTTTATTGAATAAAGAAAAATACTCACAAAGAAGTATAACAAGCGTTTAAAGTCCTCAATGGAACTTAACACAGTAGAACCAGTGCGAGTCACATGATGAGGGTAGACTCTCAAAGTGAGGCTGATGCGTTTCGAAGGGGGTCCCTTCTTCATCAGAGCTAACTACACGAGTGCCCTCTAACATATATACCATGGGACTGAACATGGACCCTCCCATCTTATACTTGTTTGTGAGTATTACTCTTTATACAATAAAATCAGTTTACTGAGGTAATGCGCAAGGTTGGTGCGTTTTTTTGTTTCACTTTACAGTATCGGTTGGGCTTCCCCAGCCTTGTTTAGAGCTGCACAACTTTCCAAGCATTGGTGGTCGCAATTTATCTAACTTTTTCAAGGTTCCTTTCCATCCTTTCACCCTTGTTCTGAGTCGTGGAGCGCAGGAGGTGTGGTTTCTGTTTCCACTGGCAAGTTTTTCTCTTATGTCTAGGCACCCTGGGATTGTTGGGGCATCATGTCCCTTGAGCGTCAGGTTGATGGACACCTTAATACTAGAGCATATCATTTCACTACTACACCAAATGAACTGGTAAAGCCGGAGATGCTAACATGTTTGTGAAGGAAAAACAGACATTCATGGCTCAAAAGGACACTAGAATTTTGTTTAAGCAAACTCAGAAATTCAATTTAAAAAAATTTGCTGAAAATGCAAACACAGCACAGCAGATGCCAGGCAGAAAACATGAACACGCTTTTAAAAGGTCACACATAAAGTCAAGGAGAAGATGCATGCAATAAACACAGGAAATTCATGCAGATTGCAGGCTCCCCACTGACACAGGAAGACAATCTTATGCTCCTTGGCAGTGAAAGCATACACTAGAGGCTAACTCACAAAGTATCCTCCATATTTCCTCTAGTAAATACACACTATTCTTCTGAAAGAAAGGAGAAGTACCATGTGGCCCCATAATAAATTAACAACCTTAATGTTTGTAAAATTAGAACTCCAACAATTTTTTTCAACAGTGTAGGTAACTATTGTATAACCTTGGTTAGGTTTTTTTTTTTTTTTTTTTAATCTATTATTGTTATTAACCTCCCTAGCGGTATGATTTTTTCATATTTTTGGTGCTGAAAGCGGTACCATTATTTTGCATGGAAATATGTAGTTTTTTTATTGTAGGCTGTAATTTTTAGGAATAACTCACTGAAATCGGTCTGAACAAGATTCTAAATCATACATTTAATTCAATAATATAATCAAACCAAAAACACTGAAATTTGAAATATAGCGCCAAGTTCGCACATCGCTGAGCAAAGTCGCAAAATTGTTTTCAGTGTGTGATGACGAATTTCTCCACATATCATTATCACTCAATTCTGCAAGTGGTTCTGATTTACTATCGCTGTTCCCTAGCTGATCTAAACTCACTTTTGACCTAAAAGGGACACTTTTTGGACGCCATGGACTTTTCTAAGTTTCCAGGCAGAAAGAACAATCAAAATGCAGACAGGGGACAGGACAAAGCACTCGGGACAAAATGTATGTGAAATGGGTTGAAACAGCAATGTTTTACTATGTAAAATCGTTTTGAAAAAAATGACTTTTTTTAAATTTTCAAATTTCCCGCCGCCTCTGGCGGCGCCCGTACGTCCCGACGTCACAGGGACCAGAACACAGGAGGCGGATGCCGGCATCAGCCGGAGGAGATGGCCGGGGACGCTGCAGGGGACACATCGCGGGAGCCAAGGACAAGGTAAGTGCTGCAGGGACTCCCTATGCAGCGCCGCATGGTAAGCCCGAGTGTAGCTCGGGGTTACCGCTTTTGGTACAGACATTTTACCCCGAGCTACACTCGGGAATACCGTTAGGGAGGTTAAAAGATAAGTTCACCTTTGGGGGCATGTTACACGTTTCCCCCATTTTAGGGGGGAACGTGTTCCCACTGCTGCAGCCGCTTTCCGATCCTCCTGTTCCTGTGACAGCAGTATAGGGAGAAGTTCCCCGTACCAGCTGTCACTTTTGAACAGCGCGCCACACAGCTGCTTCATTTATTTACAGAGTCGGCGCGTGGGGGGGGGGTCTGTTGTGAGCTTAGGTGGGCGCACCCTGAACCCAGAAACAGGTTACTGCGCCTGTAGGAGCCACCCGTTTGCAGCACAATGCAGGCGGGCGATCCTAAAGTGGTTAATATTTTTACTTCACCACCAATTTCAAAAGAAACCATCAGCTACCATATTTTTTTTATATGAGATGCAAACTATGTGGTTACAACCTTGTTGCCTTAGCATCTAATAGTGCATTTTGTAAACTATTATTACTAAATATGGGAACTGCAACTCACAATATCAGACTCAATCTCAGAACAGTGTATAATTTCAATAGTTATGAACAATCAAGAAAACATCACAACAAGTCACTAGCCTCAAGGAAAATGCAAATCAAATCTTTATTGAAATATATAAAAAGACACCAAACACATAATGATAACAATCACCTAAAAACAAAGTAGCAACAATTCCCCTCTCTAGATATATATGTTAAATAAATGATCTATCATATGGTGAATTACATGCACCCCAGCACACTCCACTGAGGGAATAAATGTATTCCCTTTAGTGGTTCAGATCTGGATTTGATCAATCTAGTGTAGAAGCAATATATTTTGTAAGCTACGACATCACATGAGGAAACAGACCTAGATCTGAACAGCATTGAAGAGTAACAGCAGCCAGTATAAAGCACTACTGATACTTAAGTGATGCTTGTTGTGTTGAGTAAATGTCAGTGACACAAGATTGGCGCTGAACAATGTAGAACAGAATGTACAATTATTTACCGCATCCCAGTGATGTGGAGCAGCCTGCCTCAAGCACCATACAGATCAAGATGTCAATTCTCTTTACATAATGGGAACAAACCAAAGATACTTTCTGCAACTTAAAGTAGAAATAAACCTTCAGTGCAAAAAATTGCGAGCAGGCAGTTTTTTTTTTTAAAATCGCAGAAGTGACAGGCTGTAGTTCAGCCACTTACAGGTAATCACAGCTAGAAACTGAACTGGTTTCACGTTTACATTTTGAGTAGATTTATTTTTAAAGCGCTTTATCCTCGTACTGTTCAGCAACTGCTAAAAGCTGTATAGGATTTTGTGAAGTGACAGTATATCCAAACCATTGACATCAATTACCTAGGTATCTGGGAGCACAATGCACTGTGGCCAGATAAAACAGCAGTGACTGAGGCTCTCTACGGCTAGGTTCACATTTGTGTGGGTGGTGCCGCTGCGGATACGTACGAAAATCCGTGCAGCCGCACCACCCGCACAGAGGAATGTGGACCAGCGGGCCGGTGCCATTAGTTCTAATGGCACGCCGCCCACACTGGAAAAACGCAACTGTACTGGGAACTGAGGTTCCCGTGCGGGCTGCGTTTTCAGAAGAATTGCAGGGACTTCTTTCCTGCGTGTCCCGGGGCACGGGAGTCCTTTCAAATGAATGGGCTCTTGTGTCCGTGCAAAACCGGTCGCATATATGTGAACCAGGGGTTAGGGCCAACAACAGTCAAAACAAGTACTGAACCGGAAACAAGGGCATTTGTCCTCTACTTCCTTGCCTGTTTAATTTTTGTCACAAGCAGTTCCTTATTTATTTATTTCAGGTACTTATATAGTCAATTTACACAGCGCTTTACATATATAATGTACATTCACATCAGACCCTAACCCTCAAGGGGCTTACAATCTAAGGTCCCTAACTTACATTGATACACATACTAGGGTAAATTTAGACAGGAGCCAATTCACCTAACCGGAATGTCTTTGGAGTATCCGGAGGAAACCCATGCAGGCACAGGGAGAACATGCAAACTCCAGGCAGGTGATGCCATGGTTGAGATTTGAACCAACGACCCTAGTACTGCCAGGTGGAAATGCTAACCATTTAGCCACTATGCTGCCAATTTTTTTTATATGAATACAATCCTAAAAAGCTGAAATTTATAATTAAGCTAAATATTCTCAAAGGATGTGGTTGAATGTTCTGTGACTCCAAGAGCAAGAATGTGTCAAAATATCATTAGAATTATATGAAAATGCAAAGGGACGCTGCTCTATTAAAACAGATTAAATAAATGCCGTGCTCCTTAAAATTGATACCTCACCTTTGTACATGATCATGTTGAACTCAATACATGCACAACAATTAAATAAAGCACAACTAAAGCAGCAACAAAAACTAGCAAATCTATATATTTTACAAAGAGCAGACACACTGAAGAAAGAGGATCAAAATCTTCAAAGGAAGAGAAACAAAACAAGCAAAAAGCAAACATCAATTTTGTGTCAAAAGGTTTGGGTACAAGAAATACATGATATTGGTCAATGAGTGTTAGCCAAAAAAACATTCCAGCAGAATCTCCTAGTTAGAGTAGAAGAGGGGTCAGTGATGGGTATTTCCCAAAACTCCCATGTTCTAGTGCCCCTCTGATTTGTCTTAAAGGGTCAATCTAGCTAAAAGTGGCAATTCAGTTGTGGTGTTTAGCCATGCTGGATTCTTGTATTTCTTGGGCACCCCACTAGCAAGGTCAAGATAGTTGACAGTTAAGCTATATATATTCCAGCCCATGCTTCAGTAATACGTTTTTGTGGCCACCATGAGATGTTCCCACTCCTCCTGTTGCATTTTCTACAATACAAACCAAAAAATTCACCAGGGAGCTGTACAAACCTGGAAAGGGCATAGATGATGTGATTTTCTTTCCTGCAACCAAGAAAATTATTCAATTCCTCCATCAACACAGTCAGTGTTGATGGGGGAATCTCTCCTACGGAGCTATTGTGTTGTCCCGGTAGGGGAATTTGACGAGCCGTCCTGGCTGGGAGAATACAGTGAATATTGCTAGCGGCTATAACCGCTGGCAATAATGGCATGTAAAAATCAGACATGTTAGTTGAACCCAAGTCGATCCAATCAGCCTGCCCATAGATGGTTCAAGATTTGAACCATCTATGGCCGTCTTAAAGCTCTGAGATGTGACCACCAGAATGGCAGAGGGCTATAGAGAACTGTAGTGTAAGACTAGGCTGACAAGGGTGATAAATGCTTATATCCTGGTAGGTGTTTCACCAACACTATTAATCGGGGGGGAGAGAAAAAAGAAAGCAATAACCAAGCCTGGCCAAAAAACACAAAGATTTGTGCACTGATGTGTTCGTTCAAATCCTCATCAAGTGCCCCCTTTTAAATGTTACTCCAAATAGGGACTTGCTTTCCAGCATCCACCAGCTTTGGATGCATGTGTGTCGCATTCCTGGGGTAGAGATGGCACCAGGACATACTATGGGAATAAGGCAAACTGGTGGAGGCTTAAAGGATCTGCTACTGATGGCTTGGTGCCAGATATCACAGCACACCTTCAAAGGTCTAGTGGAGTCCATGCTTCGACAGGTCAGGGCTGTTTTAGCAGCAAAAGGGAGACCTACTTAATATTAGGTGGGTGTTCGTAAAGTCAGAAAAACTCCTTATAGGAGCAAGTGGAAGCTGCAACAAAGTTGAGGAGGAATTGCTAAGCATAGGAAATATCAACTTCAGCATTTACACTAGTCAATAATGTGAGCCTTTCAATACCATAGGACCCTTTTTGTAATTGATGCATTATTTGGTCAGAACTATAGATTCTAGGTGGGACAGCTACTGAACTGATGGAACTCCCCAAGGCATAGCAAAAACAGTGATCACATCCACTTGTCAGTAACCTCAACACTTGGCATATGATGA
This sequence comes from Staurois parvus, assembly GCF_062004578.1. Taxonomy (NCBI): domain Eukaryota; kingdom Metazoa; phylum Chordata; class Amphibia; order Anura; family Ranidae; genus Staurois; species Staurois parvus. Next base: position 5,542,300 of record NW_028318157.1, read on the forward strand.
ACTCTTTAACTTTACAAACTCTTAAAAAAAAAAAAAAAAAGTATAATCTGCCTCTAAACTGGCCATATATACCTTCTATACCAGTGGTCTCCAAACTGCAGCAATTTGCTTGCTTATATCCAGCCCTAGGGCATAGTTCCTGCCACTGCCAGTGGAGCACTATTGCTCCCGCTGCCCCCACCGATGGGGCACTATTCCTCCCGCTGCCACCACCGATGGGGCACTATTCCTCCCGCTGCCACCACCGATGGGGCACTACTCCTCCCGCTGCCACCACGATGGGGCACTACACCTCCCGCTGCCACCACGATGGGGCACTACACCTCCCGCTGCCACCACGATGGGGCACTACACCTCCCGCTGCCACCACGATGGGGCACTACACCTCCCGCTGCCACCACGATGGGGCACTACACCTCCCGCTGCCACCACGATGGGGCACTACTCCTCCCGCTGCCACCACGATGGGGCACTACTCCTCCCGCTGCCACCACGATGGGGCACTACTCCTCCCGCTGCCACCACGATGGGGCACTACTCCTCCCGCTGCCACAACGATGGGGCACTACTCCTCCCGCTGCCACAACGATGGGGCACTACTCCTCCCGCTGCCACAACGATGGGGCACTACTCCTCCCGCTGCCACCAACGATGGGGCACTACTCCTCCCGCTGCCACCAACGATGGGGCACTACTCCTCCCGCTGCCACCAACGATGGGGCACTACTCCTCCCGCTGCCACCAACGATGGGGCACTACTCCTCCCGCTGCCACCAACGATGGGGCACTACTCCTCCCGCTGCCACCAACGATGGGGCACTACTCCTCCCGCTGCCACCAACGATGGGGCACTACTCCTCCCGCTGCCACCAACGATGGGGCACTACTCCTCCCCCTGCCACCAACGATGGGGCACTACTCCTCCCGCTGCCACCAACGATGGGGCACTACTCCTCCCCCTGCCACCAACGATGGGGCACTACTCCTCCCCCTGCCACCAACGATGGGGCACTACTCCTCCCCCTGCCACCAACGATGGGGCACTACTCCTCCCCCTGCCACCAACGATGGGGCACTACTCCTCCCCCTGCCACCAACGATGGGGCACTATTCCTCCCCCTGCCACCAACGATGGGGCACTATTCCTCCCCCTGCCACCAACGATGGGGCACTATTCCTCCCCCTGCCACCAACGATGGGGCACTATTCCTCCCCCTGCCACCAACGATGGGGCACTATTCCTCCCCCTGCCACCAACGATGGGGCACTATTCCTCCCCCTGCCACCAACGATGGGGCACTATTCCTCCCCCTGCCACCAACGATGGGGCACTATTCCTCCCCCTGCCACCAACGATGGGGCACTATTCCTCCCCCTGCCACCAACGATGGGGCACTATTCCTCCCCCTGCCACCAACGATGGGGCACTATTCCTCCCCCTGCCACCAACGATGGGGCACTATTCCTCCCCCTGCCACCAACGATGGGGCACTATTCCTCCCCCTGCCACCAACGATGGGGCACTATTCCTCCCCCTGCCACCAACGATGGGGCACTATTCCTCCCCCTGCCACCAACGATGGGGCACTATTCCTCCCCCTGCCACCAACGATGGGGCACTATTCCTCCCCCTGCCACCAACGATGGGGCACTATTCCTCCCCCTGCCACCAACGATGGGGCACTATTCCTCCCCCTGCCACCAACGATGGGGCACTATTCCTCCCCCTGCCACCAACGATGGGGCACTATTCCTCCCCCTGCCACCAACGATGGGGCACTATTCCTCCCCCTGCCACCAACGATGGGGCACTATTCCTCCCCCTGCCACCAACGATGGGGCACTATTCCTCCCCCTGCCACCAACGATGGGGCACTATTCCTCCCCCTGCCACCAACGATGGGGCACTATTCCTCCCCCTGCCACCAACGATGGGGCACTATTCCTCCCCCTGCCACCAACGATGGGGCACTATTCCTCCCCCTGCCACCAACGATGGGGCACTATTCCTCCCCCTGCCACCAACGATGGGGCACTATTCCTCCCCCTGCCACCAACGATGGGGCACTATTCCTCCCCCTGCCACCAACGATGGGGCACTATTCCTCCCCCTGCCACCAACGATGGGGCACTATTCCTCCCCCTGCCACCAACGATGGGGCACTATTCCTCCCCCTGCCACCAACGATGGGGCACTATTCCTCCCCCTGCCACCAACGATGGGGCACTATTCCTCCCCCTGCCACCAACGATGGGGCACTATTCCTCCCCCTGCCACCAACGATGGGGCACTATTCCTCCCCCTGCCACCAACGATGGGGCACTATTCCTCCCCCTGCCACCAACGATGGGGCACTATTCCTCCCCCTGCCACCAACGATGGGGCACTATTCCTCCCCCTGCCACCAACGATGGGGCACTATTCCTCCCCCTGCCACCAACGATGGGGCACTATTCCTTCCCCTGCCACCAACGATGGGGCACTATTCCTCCCCCTGCCACCAACGATGGGGCACTATTCCTCCCCCTGCCACCAACGATGGGGCACTATTCCTCCCCCTGCCACCAACGATGGGGCACTATTCCTCCCCCTGCCACCAACGATGGGGCACTATTCCTCCCCCTGCCACCAACGATGGGGCACTATTCCTCCCCCTGCCACCAACGATGGGGCACTATTCCTCCCCCTGCCACCAACGATGGGGCACTATTCCTCCCCCTGCCACCAACGATGGGGCACTATTCCTCCCCCTGCCACCAACGATGGGGCACTATTCCTCCCCCTGCCACCAACGATGGGGCACTATTCCTCCCCCTGCCACCAACGATGGGGCACTATTCCTCCCCCTGCCACCAACGATGGGGCACTATTCCTCCCGCTGCCACCACGATGGGGCACTACTCCTCCCGCTGCCACCAACGATGGGGCACTACTCCTCCCGCTGCCACCAACGATGGGGCACTACTCCTCCCGCTGCCACCAACGATGGGGCACTACTCCTCCCGCTGCCACCAACGATGGGGCACTACTCCTCCCCCTGCCACCAACGATGGGGCACTACTCCTCCCCCTGCCACCAACGATGGGGCACTACTCCTCCCCCTGCCACCAACGATGGGGCACTACTCCTCCCCCTGCCACCAACGATGGGGCACTACTCCTCCCCCTGCCACCAACGATGGGGCACTACTCCTCCCCCTGCCACCAACGATGGGGCACTACTCCTCCCCCTGCCACCAACGATGGGGCACTACTCCTCCCCCTGCCACCAACGATGGGGCACTACTCCTCCCCCTGCCACCAACGATGGGGCACTACTCCTCCCCCTGCCACCAACGATGGGGCACTACTCCTCCCCCTGCCACCAACGATGGCGCACTACTCCTCCCCCTGCCACCAACGATGGGGCACTACTTCTCCCCCTGCCACCAACGATGGGGCACTATTCCTCCCCCTGCCACCAACGATGGGGCACTATTCCTCCCCCTGCCACCAACGATGGGGCACTATTCCTCCCCCTGCCACCAACGATGGGGCACTATTCCTCCCCCTGCCACCAACGATGGGGCACTATTCCTCCCCCTGCCACCAACGATGGGGCACTATTCCTCCCCCTGCCACCAACGATGGGGCACTATTCCTCCCCCTGCCACCAACGATGGGGCACTATTCCTCCCCCTGCCACCAACGATGGGGCACTATTCCTCCCCCTGCCACCAACGATGGGGCACTATTCCTCCCCCTGCCACCAACGATGGGGCACTATTCCTCCCCCTGCCACCAACGATGGGGCACTATTCCTCCCCCTGCCACCAACGATGGGGCACTATTCCTCCCCCTGCCACCAACGATGGGGCACTATTCCTCCCCCTGCCACCAACGATGGGGCACTATTCCTCCCCCTGCCACCAACGATGGGGCACTATTCCTCCCCCTGCCACCAACGATGGGGCACTATTCCTCCCCCTGCCACCAACGATGGGGCACTATTCCTCCCCCTGCCACCAACGATGGGGCACTATTCCTCCCCCTGCCACCAACGATGGGGCACTATTCCTCCCCCTGCCACCAACGATGGGGCACTATTCCTCCCCCTGCCACCAACGATGGGGCACTATTCCTCCCCCTGCCACCAACGATGGGGCACTATTCCTCCCCCTGCCACCAACGATGGGGCACTATTCCTCCCCCTGCCACCAACGATGGGGCACTATTCCTCCCCCTGCCACCAACGATGGGGCACTATTCCTCCCCCTGCCACCAACGATGGGGCACTATTCCTCCCCCTGCCACCAACGATGGGGCACTATTCCTCCCCCTGCCACCAACGATGGGGCACTATTCCTCCCCCTGCCACCAACGATGGGGCACTATTCTTCCCACTGCCATCAACGATGGTGCATTGTTTTCTCCCACTGATGTTAGGACATTTTCCGCTCTCACTGGCCACAGTCCGGCCCCCCTAAAATTTGGAGGACAGTAAACTGGACCTTTGTTTATAAAGCTTGGAGACCTCTGTTCTAGACAGTTTTAGAAAAATAATTTAATAGAAAAACAAAATAGCCTCAGAATTTTCATTTTTGTAAGTTGTCCCTCCTCCACCTATCACTGCTGAGAAGAATAGGAAACTTGGCTCCCATGATGAAATAAGATCTTCCCTTTATGGTGCTGTGAAGCATGATGTAGTGAAGGTGTTAGAACCGACAATACTTTTTAATGGTGTCACTAGAACTGCATTCACGCTGATTTCTCAGTGCAAGCAAAGGAGTTAAATGTTACAGGCTGAGCAAAGACATTAGGTAATAATAACTCATGTACTATCTGGAAGGCCTGTAATCTTTGTCCCTGTTTGGGTAACTGATGAAAGTAGTATGTAGGTGATTAAAGATTGCTCAATTTTCACTCTAGAGATGAGAACCATTGGCCATCAGTAAAAAATATTTTTTTTTAGCGCCAAAAAAAAAAAAAAGGACTGTTTGTGATAGCAATCACCTGTGGTGCTTGGAGGCATTTTTTACAATGCCCTTATACAAGCTGAGTGTCACAAGCAATGCTCAAATCAGCTGCATTGCTTGCTATTACAGGGCCCCGTACGGTCAACCTTTCTCATATATATATATATATATATATATATATATATATATATATATATATATATATATATATAAAAATATAAAAATCCTTTTACCATTACATTGGAGGTCTTGTTTACAATGACACATAGGGGTTGATTTACAAAAGGCAAAAAGGCTGTGAATTGCAAGTGCTCTCCAAATGCACTTGAAAGTACACTGCACTTGCAGTGCACAGCCTATTTGCCTTTAGTAAATCAAGCCCATAGTTTACACCAGAAGGATGAAGATTTAATAAACAGTCTGGCTCTCTTCACTCTACAGCAACAACATTTTCTACAAGAAATATTAAGTTATGACTGGAGATTTCGATACGTAAAGCACACATATATAAAGAATTTCAACACAAAGCACACTGCACAAACTGGCAAGAGGCCGACTTGCTGAACACCAAAGATATCTTACCCTTAAATCGGGCCTCTTGAAGACCTGTTAAAAGGCACAATGTTATCAAAGACAAGATTTACTTCACTGCCTGAAATTATAAATCACAGAATTGATTGCACTAATAAAATCACTATCAGGAATTCTCCATGACCACACCCATATGTGAAGATTCACTCTACGTACCCAAACGGATAGGTACTGGAGAGTCTAATAAAGCTGTGCCTTACCATACTATCTCTGTACGTTCTAACAGGTTCAACAAAGATATATCCGTCTAGATTATCCATGTATTGAAATGTCTAGTAGACAGATCTCTTTCTATAGAGGATACAATGATCTTGAATGTAACAAATACTGAGGAAGTAGGGTTGGGCAGGATCTCTGCTCTGCTTTGGCTGCTGTCAAGGAGGATGACAGGGAAGAAAGAACCAAAGAAAATGTTCAGACATTGCATCTTATCTATGGATGATGCCTAATGATGAAATGCAAATTCCTCAGACTACAGTACTCTATAAAAGGACCAAAACACATAAAACAACACGTTTTATATAGAACAGCTGATATAAACATACTTTTTCACTTGCCTTTAAGCAGATTGTAAACCAGCGGTGCTCAACCTGTGCCCCTCAACCTCAAACCAGGGAAGCGTATGCCTGGTTCGGCAAACCAATGATTGTAATCACAGAGCATCTAAGTGCATGAAGCTGGCAGCAGAGGGAGCAGGAGCTGTATAAATCAATGCTTCCTCTGGAGTGCGACTCCTGTCCCAGGTGAAGTGACACCATGTGCACTTCACCTTTCTAGCAGCCTGGAGAGCGATGCCAGCAGAAGCTGGAAGAGGAAAAGGTCAGTGTATTAAATAACAGGTACACTGCACTTTTGCAATGGGCATATAAACACCTATAAAAAGGGCTAACAACTATCAGGATGTTTTCACACAGACCTATGGGTGCAGTGCAGTGACTGATTATATCCTGCAGGTTTGGTGTGCTTTCTGAAAGAGCACCAGAACTCCCGAATGTAAGAGTTTTGGTGATCTTTCAGAAAGTGCACCACACCGGCAGCGCATCAATGTGAAAGCAGCCTTCTAGGGGCTCAGGACAGTAAGGGCTCGTTTACATTTGCAGTTTGGATGGTGGTAAAACCCCACAGTTGAGATGTGTTTTTACCACACACCCTCAACCAATGGTGTAGCAATAAGGGTCACAATGGTGACCTTGCCCCATGCTCCAGGGGGCTGGTGTAGCCTCCCTGTCACATCCTGTTTTACACTTGGACAGGAGGGAAGGCGGGGTAGCATATACAGGAACTGATCCTTTCCATTATTCTCCTGCAACCACTGAAAATTGGCTTCTCTTCCTTTCCCTCCCACCAGCATTCAGCGGCTGCAGGAGGAAAATGTTCTTTATGCTATTCAAAATACATTTGAAATTCTGAACCATTTCATTTCATTGTGGCCCGGGAATGGTTACCAAATCACTTAAGTGGCCCTTACTCTTCAAAAGGTTAGAGCACCCCCGCTGTAAACCATCTGCAGTTTAAGTGTAAGGCTGCTTTCAAATGGTCGGTCTAAAATCGGGCCTGCCTGCCCGATTTCAGGCAGACCCAATTCTCCTCCATGGAGCAGAGGGTGTAAACGGACATGTCCGTTTACACCCACCTACATCCTATCCGCTAAAAAAACAGACAGATGGGGATCTGTTCCCCTTCTGTCCAGCAGATTGTATCAGATGGCAGACAGACATTAAAAGGTACAGGCAGTCTGCTTACATCCGACTGCCCACAAAGGTGAGCAGGCTGTGCTGGTGTCCGCTCTGCATATGCGGAGCAGACACGGACTTGTCATGCGTCTGTTCAGTGAGGAACAGCAGACAGATCCCCTGCTGAGCAAGTGGATTGCAGGCAGAGTCCGCCCTATGTGAAAGGGGTCTAATTCTGACTGGTCGGGGTCAAACTGCTTGCAATCCAGCCAATGAATATAAACAGAAGAACAAGCTTTCAAGCTCAGAGTTACATTACAATAAAGAAAAGCCTAAGCATCTGCAAGTAGAGAAAGCTTCAGAATTATTTTCTGGAGGAGCCAAAAAACAGTTGATCAGCTGGGGTGCAAAAAGTCTGGAAAACTTTTAAAAAATGTTCTGGATGTTTATCACATGTGAATATACCTGAGAGAAAGTCTGGGGGTGTTTTCTGTAGGTTAGAGGGGTTTCCCAATAAAACAAAATTTGCTGTAACACCAGTTACAATAGACTACAGTCAAAGTCTGAAACTAACAATTACATTTAAAAAAAGAAAGGTTGTTTTCAGTTGCATAAAGAAAAATAATATTGCCATTCTATACCAGTCTAGATAGTACAAGTAAGGTTGTGTGCTGATGGGCTTTGTTTGCATCAAAAGGGTTTTGCATTCCTTTACTAGTCTATTGGAGTGCAAACCTAGTTCTATCAATGAATTCTGAATGATCCCAAATGTATCACACAGGCCTTTAGAGAACCACTACAAAACACATTAGTAAATACTATTTCTGAAAGATGTGGGTTTTTTGTTTATACCCCCATTCCAAAAATGTTGGGATGCTGTTTAAAAATGACATAAAAACAAAATGCTAGGACTTTCAGATCTCACAAGCCCATATGGAAACCTCTGTCCATCTTTACTTAGGAGACACACTGACTCCCTAAGATGTCCTGGTTATACCCAATCATATTACTGACCTGTTGCCAATAAACCTAAATAAACTTAATTGTGAAATGTTCTTCCAGTTCTTCTTTGCAAGATTTTTGTTGTCCCAATCCAACTTTTTTTGAGACATGTTGCTGTGACTGATTTCCATATTACCTTATTTTTTACTTAAAATGGTACATTTTTCATTTTAAAACATTTGATGTTTTCTATTATGAATAACATATGGTTTGTGAAATCTGAAAATCCTTGCATTTTGTTTTTATGTAATTTTTACATCCCAACCTTTTTGGAATTGGGGTTGTACATAGTTCATATCAGTAGCAGAACTATAGTCTTGGCACCTTGAGGGACCAGAAACTTGTGTGGGAGTTCTCTCTATAATAATAATGTTTTGTCTATAGCCCCATTATGTATGACGATGAAGTACTGAGAGCTCTAGTGGCAATGCCGTTGATTTAAAGTGGATGCACTGTCTGGAGAGGCACAAAGGAGCCCATGAAAGACTTGCTTCGTGACTTTTCCATGACAAGACATATGTTCTTTCATCCTGCACTTACCCTGTAATCTCGGGAAACATTTTCTGGTGGTACAGAGCTGGAAATCTGGCTGGATATTGTAGCTGCAATCAGCTGCTTGCACCATTCAACGTGTGATCCAGTAGGGCTATGAAAGAGAAAAAGGCACTAAGATTTTACATGCAATCACAGGGTCTTAGTTCTTTAATGTTGGGTAGCTCTGCATGGCTTGTTTGTATGTTCTGCCAAGGTACAATAAAATGGTGCCGACATCAAGTCTCCCAAGTAACCTTGTCTCCATGGAGTTTGCTTGCCCTGTTGGTTCCTTTACCCCAGGTGTGCTGGTTTCCACTCATAACTGGCATGTTATTTGTCTCTAACTCAAATGAGGGACATGTTGAACTTGCTCTGCTTGTGAGGGACATTAGGGTATGGAATGATCTGGCTTATGTATTCTGTGAAAGAGAAAAGAGGGGCGCCAAAGTGCAGCATTAAACAGTAAGTTTTATTGCAAGGTAAAACAATGGCAACTCACTAGAAGTGAATAGGATCAGGCATGTCACCACGGACGTCATCCTGTATGGGTCCCGGGAGCCGATGGAGAGAGAGCAGGAGTGTGTAATGCAGGAGCTACAGCTGAAAACTGGGTCTCCTGGATGCTCAGCACTTGTTGCGTCCAGCCGCTGTAGGGAAAACCAGCCTGGAATGCAAATGGCGCCAGGGCGAACGTGACGTCAGATGTAGGATTGTGGTGCAGTAAAAGGGGGCGGTAACGCGTTTCGAAGCATAGCTTCTTCCTCAGACTAACACGTTTCGAAGCGTAACGTTTTCTCAGACCTCAGACCTATGCGTTTTGAAGCATAGCTTCTTCCTCAGACCTCAGGTCTGAGGAAGCTATGCTTTGAAACGCGTTACCGCCCCCTTTTTTACGGCACCATGCTCCTACATCCGAAGTCACGTCCGCCCCGGTGCCATTTGCATTCCAGGCTGGTTTTCCCTCCAGCTGCTGGACGCAACAAGCACGGAGCATCCAGGAGACTCGGTTTGCTGCTGCATTACACACTCCTGCTCTCTCTTCATCGGCTCCCGGGACCCATACAGGATGACGTCCGTGGCGACATGCCTGATCCTATTCACTTCTAGTGAGTTGCCATTGTTTTACCCTGCAATAAAACTTACTGTTTAATGCTGCACTTAGTCTGGCGCCCCTCTCTTCTCTTTCCTTGTCTACAGACTCCAGCTTAACTCTCAGGGTGCTGCCACTGATGCTGCTGTCTGTTGTCCATTACCTATTGGAACTCTTTACAGCCCGTTCCCCACTCCCTCCCCTCCACATACAGTTGGACTTTTACCAAACATTCGGACTTTAAGATAATCCCTTTACCTCTCCAGCACCAAGGTTTTATCTATTGTTATGTATTCTGTGACCACTGCAGAAAAGACAATTGCAAATTGTATATTCAAAACACAGGATTTCCAGAAAAACGGTTAAACCAGCCTCACAACCTTTTCAACAGAGAGGAACCCTCTAAATATTTTTCCAGTTTAGGAAACCCCTGCTAAAAATGACTATATCTACAACTCATTATCAGGGGCGGACTGACAACTCATGGGGCCCCCGGGCAATAGGGGATCATGGGGCCCCTGTGTCCTTGCCCAAACTCAAAAAAGCCTATGAAAAAGGTACCAGGGGCATCTCATGGGGCCCCCTACTGACCCCAGGCCCTCGGGCAGTGCCCAAGTTTTCAAATGGTCAGTCCGCCCCTGCTCATGATACGTTAGTGTGATGGTCAGTGGGAAGAGGTCTCTTTACACTTGTGGTCATTGGGAGGAATTGCCTCCTTATAGATAGCTAAAAAAATCAATTGCGTCAGTGGGAGCTTATCTGAGCCAGAAATTGCTCAAGGATGGATGGCGGCTGCATGGTGTACCAAAGGGTAATCACATTTAGGGCCCTATGATTTCAGGGATCAATGCCCAGATCTCAGGTATTCTAATGGACATCAGCTAAGTATGATAGCACTGAAAAAAATGCCAAGAAAGAAAAAAAAAAAAAAAACCCTTCTGCCTTTTTAATAATTAGGTCCCCTGATCCTGAGATTCAACATTGTATTTTAAAAACAAATTGTGTGACCTATTAATCCCTGCATATGAATTATCACATAAGGTGCAGCAACATTTTCCTCCAGTTCATGTGCGACTTTCAGCCAAATTTCCTTGTTTTTCTGGGCCCAGATGTAATAGTTCATAGCATAGTACATTGTTCCAGACCAATGTTGCCTTTTATTATTCAAGCAAATGGCAACACTGAAACAAATGTCAGGATCAATCACTGAGAGACCTTAGGGATTGGGGTTGGATCACTCACATGTAGGAAAACTTCTGCAATGCAGAAGAAATGACATCTGCAACATTTTTTTCAAATCCAACATCTCTATAACAATTGCCTAAAAATCAAAAGTCAGAAAGTGACATATACCCAAACTCTAAAACTTACATTGGATGGAGTTTAGCTGAGATGTTGTAAACTTCCATTACCATGTCAAATTAATATGGAATTTAGAAGCCAGGGAGTCTAGCCTAGTACAGGGTTTCTCAAGTTTTTTTCATTACTGGCACCCTTTAAGGGCCGGTTCACACTATAGAGACACAGTCTAGATGCGTTTCTGCATGCGCGATGATGCGTTCCAGTGTATTTTTAATGCGTCCCAGTGCGTTTTTTATCCCTAAGGACCAGATCACACTACATGCAGTTCAGTGTGCTTTTTTTTTTTCTGCATTCAAAATGCACAGAAAGTAGGTTATATGGTTGTCAATGGCATAGTTCTCATGAGTGCTTGCAGCTCCAGGGCATTCCAGATGCAGAAAAAAAAAAAAAAAAAGTAGAATAGGCTGCATTTTTCCTGCAAGGAACTGTAGCGGAATGTGGAAAATGCATCAAAAATGCACCGGAACGCACCAAAATGCACATGACCTATTTAAATTTAAGAAAAAAAAAGGGAGGGGGGGGGGAAATGAACTGGAACACATCAAAAATGCACCGGAACACGTCAAAAACGCACATGCAGAAACGCATCTGGATTGCATTGCTATAGTGTGAATGAGCCGTTAAAAGTATTTCCAGTCTCAGGGTACCCCAGTCTGAAGGCTTGTTTAAACGTAAGGTTGGGGGGTGGTAAGGCAACATTAATGTTGCCTTGATTAAGCTACCTCTCTGCCAAGATAAAGTCTCTAGTTTCTTGCCCTTCACTGTTGAACCCAGAATGCTGCGGCACCCCAGCTGAGAAAGGCTGGTCTAGAGGCTCACATCTTAGGTTTCTTTCACATGGATGGACCAGGGGAGGTAAAACAAAGGGGTGATTCACATTTGTAATGCCCCAACTGCCCATCTAAAAGCAGATGTGGTGCCGCTTGGGTGAGTACACACTGCTGAGGCAAATTTAAAGTGGTTGTGAACCACTGGTCTACAGTAAACCCTGTGAAGTAACTGGCCTCAAGTGATAAACAGAGATGAAGTAAATCCTCCTATCATCAATCTTCTCCTCTCTACATCTGTTGAAAGTGATGAATTTATAAAGCTTGTCTGAGTGTTCAGAAAACAAGGTGCAGGGAGCTGAAATGCCACATTGCAGAGTTCAGTGAAGAGAGTTCTGAAAGCCAATTGGAGGAAAGAGACCCATCCCTTCCACACAGCACACAGGAACAGATCTCAGGCTGTCAATCTGCTGGAGATCAATCCCTTGTTACCATTTTTCTCTTGGTGTCAGGAAAACTTGTCAGAATTGACTCATGCAGATAAACAAAGAAGCAAACAGAAATGACACTTAATGCTCTTAACTAATACAAGTACACACTATAACGAGATATGCCTTGTTCATATTTCATGACTGAGCTTTACAACCACTTTAACATAACTTGCCAATTATGGCAGGTGGCACTGTCTGCCAAGCTCTCCCATAAAAGTGAATAGGACCATACCACAAGCACAAGCCAAACACTTGTCTCACATTTGCATCACCATCTGAATGCCTCATCTGAAATCTCCTTTCATCATCCTCTGAAAAGTGATCCATAGTGGATCGTTAAAGAAGAAGTCATATAGTAGTTGTAAACCTCAGACATAAAATATACACAAAGCATATCCCTCTATAGTGTGTACTTAAGAGCTCTAAATGTCATTTCTGTCTGCTACCTTGTTCCTCTGCTATTAGCATTACTCACTTCTGACCAGTTTGCCTGACACCAAGAGAAAATTGGGGACAGGGGAAGGACCTTCAGCTGATTGACAGCCTCAGCTTTGTTTATGTAAGCTGTGTGGAGGGGGGGGGGTGTCTTTTCCCTCCAATCAGCTCTCATAGTTCTCCACACTTCTCTGCAGAGTGTAACTTCAGCTCTATGTCCGCTTTTTGGAAAGCTTTATAAATTCTGCACTTAGAAGCGATGTGGAGAAGACAATACTACAGATAAACAGGTACAACTTATGTATGAGGATTTGCTTCATCTCTGTGTATCACCTGAAGCCAGTCACTTCACTGGGTATCTGTAAGGGTAACAACCACTTTAAAAAGGAGCCAGCACGCAACTGCACAGATTGAGACTAAGAAAAAGACTCAGAAAAAGACTAAGTGGTCCATACAGTCTGCCACTTTCATTTTTGTAACCTTTTATTATAGTATAGATCTGTTTTTTGTTACCAAGCCTGTGTAAGTTCACTTGTTGACTGGCTCACTACCTCTGTTGTTGATAGCTGATGCTTGGAACAGAGTTCTGGAAAACTTCCTTTCAGAGGCTACTGTTGAACGTTCCTCCTAGGTTGCAGTCATGTCCTGGGATTCTCTTCATATTGAAGACACTGCCCTCCTGAACCTGATCTAAAGGGACTCTTGAGGGTAAAGTATACAAGTCCCTGTGCTTCTCATCTGATGTCTCTTTAGAAGTCATACAGTTGCAAGAAAAAGTATGTGAACCCCATGGGATTACGTGGAGTTTTGCATGAATTGGGCATAAAATGTGCTCTGAACGTCATCTAAGTCACAACAATAGAACACAGTCTGCTGAACATAATACTACACAAACATTAGATGTTGCCATGGTTTAATTGCACATAACATGTAAACATTCACAGTGCAGGGAGGAAAAAGTATGTGAGGCCCTAGCTTAATGACTTCTCCCAGAGCTAATTGGAGCCAGGAGTGAGCCAACCTTGACTCCAATCAGTGTGATGATATTGGATGTGTTGCTGACAGCTGTCCTGCTCTTAAAAAACACACACCTGTTTTTGGTTTACTGGTTTCAAGAAGCACTGTCTGATGTGAACCATGCCTCACAGAAAAGAGCTCTCAGAAGACCTACGATCAAGAATTATTGACTTGCATGAAGCTGGAAAGGGTTACAAAAGTATCTCCAAAAGCCTTGATGTTCATGTGTCCACGGTAAGACAGACTGTCTACAAATGGAGAAAGTTTAGCACTGTTGCTACTCTCCCTAGGCGTGGTCGTCCTGTAAAAATGACTGCAAGAGCACAGCGCAGAATGCTGCATGAGGTAAAGAAGAATCCCAGAGTGTCAGCTAAAGACCTACAGAAATCTCTGGCACATGCTAACATTTTTGTTGACACATCTACAATAAGGAAAACATTAAACAAGAATGGAGTACATGGGAGGACACCACGGAGGAAGCCATTGCTGTCCAAAAAGAATATTGCAGCACGTTTGAAGTTTGCAAAAGAGCACATGGATGTTCCACAGCACTACTGGCAAAATATACTGTGGACAGATGAAACCAAGATTGAGTTGTTTGGGAAGAACACACAACACTATGTGTGGAGAAAAAAAGGCACAGCACACCAACATCAAAACCTCATCCCCACTGTAAAACATGGCGGAGGAGCATCATGGTTTGGGGCTGCTTTGCTGCCTCAGGGCCTGGACGGATTGTTGTCATTGATGGGAAAATGAATTCCTGAGTTTATCAAGACATTTTGCAGGAAAACGTACGACCATCTGTCCGCCAACTGAAGCTCCGTAGAGGATGGGTGATGCAATAGGACAATGAGCCAAAGCATACAAGTAATTCAACAAAACAATGGCTGCAACAGCACAGAATACGCCTTCTGGAGTGGCCCAGTCAGAGTCCTGACCTCAACCCGATTGAAATGCTGTGGCATGACCTTAAGAGAGCGATTCACACCAGACATCCCAAGAATATTGCTACACTGAAACAGTTTTGTGAAGAGGAGTGGTCCAAAATTACTTCAGATCGTTGTGCAGGTCTGATCTGCAACTACAGGAAACGTTTGGTTGAGGTTATTGCTGCCAAAGGAGGGTCAACCAGTTATTAAGTCCAAAGGTTCACATACTTTTTCCTCCCTGCACTGTGAATGCTTACATGTTATGTGCAATTAAACCATGGCAACATCTAATCTTTGTGTAGTATTATGTTCAGCAGACTGTGTTCTTCTATTATTGTGACTTAGATGACGTTCAGAGCACATTTTATGCCCAATTCATGCAAAACTTCACGTAATCCCAAGGGGTTCACATACTTTTTCTTGCAACTGTACATTTTAATTTCAACAATTTTTATTGAAGGTTTTAAAAGACATAACAAATTGATGTTATACGGTTCAACAGAAAATGTTGTAATACAGTATAGACAAGAGTATTTTAGCCCTCCGAATATTGGGGGGTGTTGTAAGGATCTTGTGAGGGACCGCCGAGCGGCACCACTAGCACTCCACTGGTCAGGCGTGCCCAGAGCGCGGAGTCTAAGCCCCAGGGTACTTGTTCACCAGGGCCCCTGATGGTGGGGATGGACTTGTAGTACCCCGAGACCAGGTCGCCTCTACTGAGCACACCTGTCAGTGGTAGTGGTGTTCGCCAGGGGCTCCAACCAGGGAGAGCCAGATGTGAGGAGGTCGGGTGACCCCGATGGGATGGATGGATGGATGGCTGAGCAAGTGCGTAGTCAGACAGGCCGAGTCGGTATTGTAGAGGACGGTAAGGTACAAGGGAGCAGGCAGAGAATCGTTGGGTCACACGCCAGGTCAGCAGCAGGAGGTCAGATCTAATAAGGGGCATCCAGGGAGAGAGGTCAGGCAAGCAAGGGTCTGGGCAGGAGAAATCAGCAAGGTCAAAGGCAATCCGGGTCAATAACTTACTAGGCACAGGTACAGGAACACAGGAAGCAGGTAAGACCAGAAGGCAACGAAATGACAGCTCAGGGACCTTTAAATATCCCGCCCTGCGCTGCCATTGGTGCCCAGCGGGCGGCCGCGGCTTCTACTGCGCATGCGCGAGCTCGAACGCCGCGGCCGGCCCGGACCTAGTGCCCGTGTACTAGGTGGAGCAGTGCGCCTGCGCCGGGACCATCGCGGCAGGGATCGAGGAGATCCCTGACATTGCCCCCCCCCTACGGGCAACCTCCGGATGCCCACCCGATCTCTCCACCACGGGTGATCACAAAGAAACCTCCGGACAAGCCTAGGTGCATGGACATTATGGGCTGGTTCCCACGAATTGTCCTCAGGGCCGTAGCCCTTCCACTTGATGAGAAATTGGGTCTGGCCCCCCCTTCGTCGGCACTTCAAGATTGCCTCCACCTCGAATTCTTCTTCCTCTTCAACTGTTACGGCCTCCGGGGGCCTGGATTCTCGTTCCGGGAAGGCATCAGGGACTACTGGTTTCAACAGGGACACGTGGAAGACAGGGTGGATCTTGAGTGTCTCGGGGAGAACAAGTTCATAGGCCACCTCATTGACCATCCGTTTGATGCAGAAAGGGCCTATAAATTTAGGTCCCAACTTTTTTGACGGGCAGAGCATCCTCAAGTTAGACGTAGCCAGCCAAACCTTCTCTCCGGGCTGCAGAACCAGATCCCCTCTTCGCTTCCTATTAAAAGCCCTCTTGTAGTCCTCTTGGGCTTGACGGATGGCTTCCTGTAGTTTCCTATTGTTGGAGGTGAAAAAGGTCAGTGCATCCTGTGTCGCTGGAATCGGGCATTCCGGGACCAAGTCCGGGAGGAAGACAGGATGAAACCCATAGTTGGCGAAGAACGGGGACTGCCCAGTTGCTGAATGGCAAGCGTTGTTGTACGCGAATTCTGCCAAAGGGAGGAGTGGCACCCAGTCGTCCTGAGAGAATGATGTGTAGCATCGAAGGTATTGCTCCAGGGTCTGATTGGTCCTTTCGGTCTGGCCATTGGTCTGAGGGTGAAATGCCGAGGAAAGGGACAGCTTGATATCCAGGGCTTTGCACAATGCCCTCCAAAACCGCGAGGTAAACTGCACCCCACGGTCCGAGACGATGTCTTCGGGAACCCCATGCAGTCTAACGATCTCTCGAATGAAGACTTGCGCCGTCTCGAGAAAAATGGGATAAAAGACGAGCGCTTGGTCTCAAAGATTCAAGCTGCTAGCATGAAGGTAAACCTCGTATAACCTCCTCATAGACAAATAAAAACACCAAAAATGCAGCGCTTGAGCATGTAGTGAGAAGAAATTAGCGTATGCACATCCGGATTAAAAGAAATACATTAAAGGTATAACATGCACCAACTTAAACGCACAAATTAATGCAAACAATGGACGGGTAAGTATTAATGATTCATCCGACCAAAACAAAGTGCATATAGTGATAGGGATGTTAGAGTCATTAGAAGTGCATCCGTGTATCAATCAAATTCGTGACTTCCGTGATAGGAGAATAGCTACAAAACGCACTAACCAGATAGCGCAGGAAAAAGCGCATTGGAGTATAATGACCTACTCCCGGTCACAGCCCAAAGATCATCAGCGAAGGGACCTCAGGAACAACTTTGCATCAATCATGCCGTCTCCTACCACCAGGGGGGGGGTACGCCTCCTTACAGTTACACGAATTTGCCTTATATCATCTTTCGCCAGGGGTGGTGTGCTTTCGTATCAGGAGATCACCTTAGGGACTCAGCAATAAGACCCAAAAGAGAGAAATCTTGATAGTGTAGTAATTTTTATTCAAAAGGTTGCTAAAGAACAAGTAGCACACTTACATAATGATATCCAGAAAAGCTGATTAACAGAATCCAAAAAGATGGCCGACAGTCAGATGCATGGACCATGTGGGTAACAAGTAGTATGAGAGGTATCCTTATCTCTAACGCGTTTCTTAATAAAAAAAATCCATTTTGTTTCAAGTTTCGAAACCGCTCTTAACTTGTGTATTCCTCTCCAGTGTCTGTGTATTGTGTCAATCCCTATAAACCTCAGACAATGTGGGTTCTTGTTATGCACTTGGCGAAAGTGCCAAGAGAGGGAATGCTCCTTGAACCCCTTTTTTATATTCTTCAGATGTTCCCGCAGTCTATCCCGAAGCCTCCTAATAGTCCTTCCCACGTATTGCTTTCCACATACGCACTCCACATACGCACTCCAACAAGTATACAACATGGGTACTATTACACGTGATGGTGGACTGAATTTCATATGTTTTACCAGTTGTGTTGGAACTAAAAGAGGTTACCGGGTACTTGTGGATTCCATTATTAGTGCATAGCATGCATCTATTACAGGGAATAAAATGGATGGGTTTTTCCTATCCAAATCCCTCTTCTTCTGTGCTGAGGATCGTTTCTCTGCACTTCTTATCTGGACTTTAACAAAATGGCCGCTGAATGCGATCTGCGCATGCGCGGGTTAACCGCGATGACGCGGCAGCTTCACACTGCGCATGCGCGGGCGTCCCGGCCTCGCGCATGCACAGTAGCGGTAAAATGACGCGGTAATGCGTCTCTTCACTAACTAGGGGTCCTCCTTATAAATAAGGGACCAGAATGAGAGGCACATTCCCTTTGATAATGTGCTCTTGCCACGAAACGCGTTAGG
Organism: Staurois parvus; assembly: GCF_062004578.1. Lineage (NCBI taxonomy): Eukaryota > Metazoa > Chordata > Amphibia > Anura > Ranidae > Staurois > Staurois parvus. The sequence continues at coordinate 5,560,878 of NW_028318157.1, forward strand.
GATAAGGATACCTCTCATACTACTTGTTACCCACATGGTCCATGCATCTGACTGTCGGCCATCTTTTTGGATTCTGTTAATCAGCTTTTCTGGATATCATTATGTAAGTGTGCTACTTGTTCTTTAGCAACCTTTTGAATAAAAATTACTACACTATCAAGATTTCTCTCTTTTGGGTCTTATTGCTGAGTCCCTAAGGTGATCTCCTGATACGAAAGCACACCACCCCTGGCGAAAGATGATATAAGGCAAATTCGTGTAACTGTAAGGAGGCGTACCCCCCCCTGGTGGTAGGAGACGGCATGATTGATGCAAAGTTGTTCCTGAGGTCCCTTCGCTGATGATCTTTGGGCTGTGACCGGGAGTAGGTCATTATACTCCAATGCGCTTTTTCCTGCGCTATCTGGTTAGTGCGTTTTGCAGCTATTCTCCTATCACGGAAGTCACGAATTTGATTGATACACGGATGCACTTCTAATGACTCTAACATCCCTATCACTATATGCACTTTGTTTTGGTCGGATGAATCATTAATACTTACCCGTCCATTGTTTGCATTAATTTGTGCGTTTAAGTTGGTGCATGTTATACCTTTAATGTATTTCTTTTAATCCGGATGTGCATACGCTAATTTCTTCTCACTACATGCTCAAGCGCTGCATTTTTGGTGTTTTTACTTGCGCCGTCTCGGCTGCTGATGGGGTTTTCCGTAAAGGGATGAAATGGGCCATCTTGGACAAGCGGTCCACGACCACGAGAATTGCCGTGTGGTTCAGTGAAGGTGGAAGCTCGACTATGAAGTCCATAGAGATTTTCTGCCAGGGCCGTTCAGGGATGGGCAATGGACGTAGCAGGCCCCACGCCTTATTCCTTGAAGGCTTGTTCCGCTGGCAGATGGCACAGGAGCCCACGTAGTTCTTACAATCCTTGGCCATGTCCGGCCACCAGAAGGAACGTCGGAGAAGTTCCAGGGTCTTGACCGGCCCAAAATGTCCTGCCAGTGGATGGTCATGGCAATGTCCCAAGACTAAGGTTCGGGCATCCTCCGGCACCACAATCCGGTCCTCCCTCCATAGGAGTCCCTCCTTGTTCTGGAGGGGAGCCCCATCGGAGGTGGACATTGCTGTGGACGCTCTCAGGATCTCGGAGTGAAGGTTTGTCTGAAGGGCCAAGAAATTTCCTGCAGGAAGAATAGTGTCGGGCACTGGAATCTCCTTGGTGTCCTCGTACATGCGTGACAACGCGTCAGGCTTCGTGTTTTTCGAGCCGGGCCTGTATGTGATGTGGAACTGGAACCTCGAGAAAAACAATGCCCATCTTGCTTGTCGTGGGCGTAGACGTTTGGCCGTCCTCAGATATTCCAGGTTCTTGTGGTCCGTGAATATCAGGATGGGGTGGGAGGCACCTTCCAGCAGGTACCTCCATTCTTCTAAAGCGGTTTTGATAGCCAGTAGCTCGCGATCCCCAATGTCGTAGTTCCTCTCCGCAGGGGTAAGTTTCCGTGAAAAGAATGCTACTGGGTGAAGTAATTCCTTGGCGCCCTTCCGCTGGGAAAGGATGGAGCCAACCGCGTTTTCAGATGCATCTACTTCTAAGATGTAGGGCAGGGAGGCGTCGGGATGACCCAGAATGGGTGCCGAGGTAAATAACCTTTTTAGTGCTTCAAAAGCTTCCTGTGCCTCGGGCGTCCATCTGAATCGCGTCCCAAGCTTGGTTAACTGAGTGATGGGGGAGACCAGACCCGAGAAGTTCTTGATGAACTTCCGGTAAAAATTTGCGAACCCAATAAAACGTTGGACACTTTTCCTGTCCGTGGGTTCAGGCCAATCTAGGATCGCTGAGACCTTCTGAGGGTCCATTGCGACCCCCGTGGTGGAGATGATCAGACCCAGAAATGTAACGCTAGCCTGTTCAAAGCAGCATTTCTCTGCTTTAGCGTACAACCCGTGCTGCCGCAACCGCCCCAACACCTTTGATACATGTACCCTGTGCTCCCCCAGGGAGGATGAAAAAATCAAAATGTCGTCTAAGTAGACGATGACAAAGATGTCCAGGAAGTCCCTAAAGATGTCGTTCACAAAGTGTTGGAAGGTGGCTGGCGCATTGCACAACCCGAAAGGCATGACCAGGTACTCAAAATGGCCGAAACGGGTGCGGAAGGCCGTCTTCCACTCATCCCCCTCCCTTATGCGAACCAAATTGTAGGCTCCCCTTAAGTCCAACTTGGTAAACACTACTGCAGCTTTTAGGCTCTGGAATAATTCAGGTACCAGTGGTAATGGGTAACGATTTTTAATGGTGACCCTATTCAGCTCCCGATAGTCAATGCATGGCCTCAAAGTCTTGTCCTTCTTTTCTACAAAGAAGATCCCTGCACCTGCTGGGGAAGTGGAGGGACGGATGAATCCCTTTCGGAGGCTATCCTCAATATAGTCCTTCAGGGCCCCTAATTCTAGCTCAGAAAGGGGAAAAATTCGCCCGAACGGAATTTCCGAACCGGGCAACAGATCAATAGGACAGTCATATGGGCGGTGGGGGGGTAGAGCATCTGCTCCCCGTTCACTGAACACATCAAGAAACTCATGGTAGGCTGCAGGAATCACTTGTTTTAGGCTGTCATCCCCTTCAGAGCACAGGAGGACCCGGGGGACCTCCGGGCCCGAAGTTCGACACAGTTCCCGACAATATGGGGAAGGGAACGAGACAACCCCAGTCTCCCAGTCAATTTGGGGGTTATGGGCCCGCAACCAAGGGAGCCCCAGAATGACTGGGAAAAGGGGTGATGCAATAGCATCCAGGCGGAGGAGTTCCCGGTGCTGACCGGCAATGGAAGTCACAATGGAAGGGGTCTCCTGGTTAACCACCCCTGACTTTATCCGGGAACCATCAGCCAAAAAGATGTGAAACCCCTTCTCCTTTGGGCGGAGGGGAATACCCTGCTGGTGAGCAAAATTGATATCCACAAAACAGCTGCATGCCCCCGAATCAACTATGGCCGTCACCTCCACGGTCCTTTCTGAAAGCTGAAAGGAGAGGGGAACAACTAAGTACTGGGACGGGTTCATATTGCCAACAGATAAAGAAGATGAGGTGAACTTACTCAGTTTCTGCGGGCAGGAACGCACCATGTGACCAGCTTCGCCGCAGTACAGACACAGATTCTGGGAGCGTCTGCGCTGGCGTTCCTCAGGCGATAGTTTAGGCCGAGCCAGGCCTAGCTGCATGGGTTCGGGAGCATCTTCAAACGGCAGGTTCTGGGTGCTTGGCCTAGTATGTTGACTGGATCCCTGAAATGACCCCCAGGGATTTCCGCGACCCTGACCAGACCTCTCCAATCTGCGCTCCCGTAGTCTACGGTCAATTTTGATGGTGAGTGCAATTAGGTCCTCTAATGTCTCGGGCACCTCCACCCGGGCGAGCTCGTCTTTCAGAGCCTCTGATAGGCCCATACGAAACTGGTGCAAAAGTGCGAACTCGTTCCAACGAGTGTCACCCATCCAGCGCCTAAAGTCAGAGGCGTATTCCTCAGCCGCCCGCCGACCTTGTCGGAGTGCGTATAATGTGGCCTCGGCCGAGGCTGCCCGTTGTGGGTCATCATATAAGATGGCCATAGCGTTAAAGAAGCTGTCGACCGTAACCAGGTGAGGGTCATTGTTTCCCCTTAGTCGGTGGGCCCAGTCTTGGGGTTCACCCTGCAACAGGGAGACAACAAACCCCACTTTCACTGATTCCGTCAAAAAGGTCCGTGGCTGCAGTTCAAAATAGAGCAGACAGGAGTCACGGAATGACCGAAAGCGTGTGCGATCCCCATGGAAGCGCTCGGGTAAGGGTACTCGGGGTTCCGCCATAGGGAGTGATGTGGGAGGCCCAGGAGCCGGCTCATGGACTGCTGCGACCGGTGGTGCAGGAGCCGGGGCCTGTGAAACAGGAACAGATATGGTGCAGGCCTGAAACCGATTCTCGATCTGCAGACATCTGTCCTGTAATGTGTTTACGGCTTGCGTCAGGGTAGCCAGGTGCCTGCAAACCTCGTCCAACGGGGAGAGTCCTCCTCGAGGCTCAGTCAGGGCCTTCTGGTACTGTGAGGGACCGCCGAGTGGCACCACTAGCACTCCACTGGTCAGGCGTGCCCAGAGCGCGGAGTCTAAGCCCCAGGGTACTTGTTCACCAGGGCCCCTGATGGTGGGGATGGACTTGTAGTACCCCGAGACCAGGTCGCCTCTACTGAGCACACCTGTCAGTGGTAGTGGTGTTCGCCAGGGGCTCCAACCAGGGAGAGCCAGATGTGAGGAGGTCGGGTGACCCCGATGGGATGGATGGATGGATGGCTGAGCAAGTGCGTAGTCAGACAGGCCGAGTCGGTATTGTAGAGGACGGTAAGGTACAAGGGAGCAGGCAGAGAATCGTCGGGTCACACGCCAGGTCAGCAGCAGGAGGTCAGATCTAATAAGGGGCATCCAGGGAGAGAGGTCAGGCAAGCAAGGGTCTGGGCAGGAGAAATCAGCAAGGTCAAAGGCAATCCGGGTCAATAACTTACTAGGCACAGGTACAGGAACACAGGAAGCAGGTAAGACCAGAAGGCAACGAAATGACAGCTCAGGGACCTTTAAATATCCCGCCCTGCGCTGCCATTGGTGCCCAGCGGGCGGCCGCGGCTTCTACTGCGCATGCGCGAGCTCGAACGCCGCGGCCGGCCCGGACCTAGTGCCCGTGTACTAGGTGGAGCAGTGCGCCTGCGCCGGGACCATCGCGGCAGGGATCGAGGAGATCCCTGACAGATCTAGAAGACAATATCATCAGAGGTATTCTAGTTAGTATATTGAACTTGGCGAAGTGTATGAGGTATTGGGGAAAGTATTAAACAGGAGAAGATGGGGGGTATGTAACTTGGTAGGGAAGGAGGTACCAGTCTAGGTTTGGTTAATGGTTTTGGTTTTAAATTTGCGATTTATTAATCAAAGTTGTATGGAGCATTTTGGATTGTGAAACCATCGAGCCCGTTGAGGAGTGAATTTACGTTGAGAGGAGTTATTTGATGCTGATCTCTTTTCCATATCAGATTGGAAATTGAGATCTTGGATCAGGGATGTGAGAGGAGTGTTGGTGCTGTTCCATAATCTAGTGATGTTAATTTTGGCTGCGTAAAGTGTGTGGGTAATGATGGTGCGGGAGTTAGGTGGAAATTTTTCGATTCCGATATGTAGGCGTGCTAAAGAAGGATTTGGGGTGATCAGGGTTCCAGATATTTCAGAGATTAAATTGAAAACGCTATTCCAGTAGGATCTAATTGTTTGGCAGGACCAGAGGATGTGCAGTGTTGAACCGATTTCACCACATTATCTCCAGCAAGAAGAGGGGTGTTTGGATAGTAGGTAGAGAGCTTAACGGGAGTTAGGTACCACTGGTGAAGGATTTTTAGGTACGACTCCCAATGGGAGGTACACCGGGTGGATTTGTGGGTGATGCTGAATGCTTTTTCCCATGCTTGTGTTGTGATTTGTTGCGAAAGTATTTTTTCCCAATTTGTTAGGAAGATAGATTGTATGGCGAATTGCAGGTTAGTGAGGAACGTATAAGGTTGAAAGGCCCTTATCAGGATATCGTGTTTTGGTAAGGAAAGCGTATGCAGTAATTGGGATCTTTGTAGAGTAAGGTATTTTCCTTGTTTGTAAGCAGTGTACAATAATTAGGTAGGTAAAGTATTCAGTAGAAGGAAGATTATATTTAATTTGAAGATTTTGGAACGAGTATGGGATTTGGTCATTATAGAGGTCAGTAATGTGTAGGAAGTCATACATTTTAACAGACTACAGAAGCAGCAAGAACTCCTGAGCGGTGGGTTCTCTTCTCTAGTAAACTCTAATGAATAGCATTCACAGAAGAAATGTTTCACTGTCCTGGAAACAATGTTCATAGCTGTGGTTCTTAGGCATTTGGAATGTATGTCAATTGTTTATAGTAAATGGGTATACACAGCATTACACAAAAAGCTGGAAAGTAGGTCTAGCAGGAGAAAACTTTGTCGTATAGAACACATTGGAAGTAGAGCTGGCCATACACACAGATTCTGGTGGGCTGAACTGGGGAAAAAAATTAACAGGTTCCTCCATCCACACTACACAGCACAGATGGACAAATCTCCCATTACAGCTATTGTATTCTGACAGCCAACCACACCAACTCTTAGGGCTCATGTACACGGGGCGTTTGGAAAACTCTTCTGAACCATGGAAACTGACTGCTGGAAAACGTAGGTCAAAAACCATCAGTTTAGCCGCGTTTGCATACCGCGTTTATGCGCATTTGCGTTCAAAAGCGTTTTAAAAGATAACCTCAGGAGACCTTCCCAAATGCCCAGAATGCACTGAAAAATAGTAAAAAATTAACTATTTCAGAAATTTTGAGAGAAATAGAGAGAGCAGAAGCAGAGAGAGCAGTATGTGTTGAGATGACCTGTCTTTTCTGGTTGTATTCACTATGGATCCCATCATGAGAAATAATGCAGCGCGTTCTACCATTTTTTTCCTTCACACGAAACCTGGAACTGACTGCGCTGGTGTACCGGGTCCATTTGAATACATGGAAAACACTTTGCATGCATTTCTGATGATGAAAAAAGACTCTGGACAGCATCTGGATATGGAACAGTTAAACGCTTCTAAATGCAAACGCTTATAAACGTGGTTAATTGCGTTTACAAGCATTTGGCGTTTGAAATGCCGGTAAAATCTACTCCTGAACGCAAGTTTGGTGCGTTCAAAAAAATGACTGTAAACTCAACTACCTGTAACGACGATGTGTACATGGACACATTAGGGAGAGTTCAGGGGCTGCTGAAAAAAAACCGCTGAACAGCTCCTGAATGTCAGTTTATCAGATGCAGTGTACATGAGCCCTTAAAATACCTGAACAATGGCTGCATCTGAATACATGCAGCCACTGTCCAGCCAACAATTTTCCACCTGGCTTCTTCAAAGGATGTTGGGAAGGAGACAGCAGGCATGGCCACCCACCGAGCAATTTCATCAGCAAGCAGGTGAAAATAGCTCCATGAATATATATAAAAAAAAGGTAACGTCCTGACTTGTACTTTATGGCTATGACGAAGGCTTGTTTACGAAACGCGTAAACAAATTTTATATGCACATTTTACTCGCTCAATAAAATGTATTATTCAGAACAAGGAGTGCCGGCTCTACCAATCCTTCAGCTGCATCTGTGCCGAGAAGACACACCGAGCCAGAGCACTGACATTCCACTTCCGTGGGGATTATCTCTGGGCATAGCACCTACTTGTTCATGAAAATAGCTCCATGATTAACCATTTGTCCTCCACAGGACTTACCCCCCATCCTGACCAGGCCACTTTTTGCGTTACGGCGCTGTTACTTTAACTGACAATTGCACGGTCATGCAACACTGCACCCAAATAAAATTTACGTCCTTTATTTCCCATGAATTGAGCTTTCTTTCGGTGGTATGTGATCACCTCTGTGGTTTTTTATTTTGTGCACTATAAAAAAAAAGAATGACAATTTTGAGTAAAAAAAAAAAAAAACAATATTTTGGACTTTTTGCTATTAAACATATCCAATAAAAAAAATTTTAAAAATAAAATTTCGGCATACATTTATGTAAAAATGTATTCTGCTACATGTCTTTGCTAAAAAAAAATCCCAATATGTGTAAATTAATTGGTTTACGTGAAAGTCATAGCGTTTACAAATGGCGGTGTATATATATATATATATATATATATATATATATACACACACATATACACACACACACACACACACACACACACACACACACACACACATACACAGTGAATTTTTTTTTTATACTAGGAATGGTGGCGATCGGCGACATATAGCAGGACTGCAGTGGGCATTATGACACTGGGGGGAACAGACTTGGTGTCACCGACATCCACGGTGACAACAATGCAGTGATCAGTCCTAATAAAAAGCACTAACACTGTACTAACAGCACTGGGCAGGAAAGGGTTAACATGTGGGGCGATCAAAGGGTTAACAGTGTGCTGTTTTACTAGGGGCTGTCTGTGTCTGTGTGCTTCACTGTAAGCACACTGCTTTGCATGGCTGTGCTGTGCACAGCCATGCAAAGCAGTGTGCAGGAGCTGACAGGGGAGAGAACTGTTTTGTTTACAAACAGTTCTCCTACCTGTCGAAGATGCGCGGCAATCATCGGGCGCCGGCGAGTAATCATCAGACGGGACCCAGTGCTTGACAGTACCGACCGCGAAATCACGTATATATACACGTAATTTTGCACACCCGTGATGCCCTGTAGCAGTACATCTGCTATAGGGCAGAAGGGAAGCAGTTAAAGTGGTTGTACACTTCAGACACAAAATATGAACAAAGCATAGCCCTCTATAGTGTTCACTTGTCTCAGTTAAGAGCACTGTGTCAATTCCGTCTGCTGCCTTGTCCCTCTGCTATCAACATGAGTCACTTCTGACAAGTTTTCCTGAAACCAAGAGAAATGTATACATAAATATATTTTATTGGGATTTTATGTGATAGACCAACACAAAGTGGCACATAATTGTGACGTGGAAGGAAAATGATAAATGGTTTTCAAATTTTTTACAAATAAATATATGAAAATTGTTGCATGCATTTGTAATTATCCCCCCAGAGTCAATACATTGTAGGACCGCCTTTTGCTGCAATTCCAGCTGCAAGTCTTTTTGGGAAAGTCTCTACCAGCTTTGCACATCTAGAGAGGGACATTTTTGCCCATTCTTCTTTGCAAAATAGCTCAAGCTCTGTCAGATTGGATGGAAAGCGTCTGTGATCAGCAATTTTCAAGTCTTGCCACAGATTCTCACTCAGATTTAGGTCTGGACTTTGACTGGGCCATTCTAACGCATGAATATGCTTTGATCTAAACCATTCCATTGTAGCTCTGGCTGTATGTTTAGGGTCGTTGTCCTGCTGGAAGGTGAACCTCCGCCCCAGTCTTCAGTCTTTTGCAGACTCTAACAGATTTCTTCTAAGATTGCCCTGTATTTGGCACCATCTATCCTCCTATCAACTCTGGCCAGCTTCCCTGTCCCTGCTGAAGAAAAGCATCCCCACAACATGATGCTGCCACCATGTTTCACAGTGGGTATGGTATGTTCAGGGTGATGTGCAGTGTTAGTTTCCTGCCACACATAACGTTTTGCTTTCAGGCATTCAATTTGGTTTCATCTGACCAGGGCACCTTCTTCCACATGTTTGCTGTGTCCCCCACATGGCTTCTCGTAAACTGCAAATGGGACTTCTTATGGCTTTCTTTCAACAATGGCTTTCTTCTTGCCACTCTTCCATGAAGTCCAGATTTGTGGAGTGCACAACTAATAGTTGTCCTGTGGACAGATTCTACCACCTGAGCTGTGAATCTCTGCATCTCCTCTAGAGTTACCATGGGCCTCTTGGCTGCTTCTCTGATTAATGCTGTCCTTGCCCGGCCTGTCACTTTAGGTGTATGGCCATGTCTTGGTAGGTTTGCAGTTCTGTCATACTCTTTTCATGTTTGGATGATGGACTGAACAGTGGTCTGTGAGATGTTCAAAGCTTGGGTTCTTTTTTTTGCAACCTGACCCTGCTTTAAACTTCTCCACAACTTTATCCCTAACCTGTCTAGCATGTTCCTTGGCCTTCATGATGCTGTTTGTTCACTAATGTTCTCTAACAAATCTCTGAGGGCTTCACAGAACAGCTGTATTTATACTGGGATTAAACTACGCACAGGTGGATTCTATTTACTAATTAGGTGACTTCTGAAGGCAATTGGTTCCACTATTTAGAATTTGTATATATTGGAAGCCGACCAGATGCTACAGGTGTCTGTGTACGTTTCATACTTTGAGCCCTTCCCCATATGTCAGGACCACTGCCGGAGATCTCCGAGGACAACCCACTGATCCAAAGCCTATTAAGACCACCATTCTGATCTTGTAGCTACATCCATTGTGGAGTTTTACATTAAGGGCTCATCTACATTTGTGCAGTGTATTATGTCACGGTAATGTGTGCTGCATTAACCCCTTCCTGCCGAGTGTACATATATATGTGGTCTCTCTGAACTGGGTCTTTATCTGTGGGGGTACATACAGTGAGGAACAGAAGTATTTGAACACCCTTCGATTTTGCAAGTTCTCCCACTTAGAACTCATGGAGGGGTCTGAAATTCACATTGTATGTGCATTCCCACTCAGAGACAGAATTTTAAAAAAAAATTCAGGAAATTACATTGTATGATTTTTAAAGCATTTGTCTTGCACTGCTGAACATAAGTATTTGAACACCTGAGAAAATCAGTGTTAATATTTGGTACAGAAGCCTTTGTTTGCAATTACAGAGGTCAAACGTTTCCTGTAGTTCTTGACCAGGTTTGCACACACTGCAACAGGGATTTTGGCCCACTCCTCCACACAGATCTCCTCTAGATCTGTCAGGTTTCGGGGCTGTTGCTGAGCAACAAGGAGTTTCAGCTCCCTCCAAAGATGTTCTATTGGATTTAGGTCTGGAGACTGGCTAGGCCACTCCAGAACCTTGATATGCTTCTTACGGAGCCACTCCTTGGTTATCTTGGCTGTGTGCTTCGGGTCGTTGTCATGTTGGAAGACCCAGCCAAGACCCATCTTCAATGCTCTGACTGAGGGAAGGAGGTTGTTGCTCAAAATCTCACAATAAATGGCCCCATTCATCCTCTCCTTAATACAGTGCAGTTGTCCTGTCCCCTTCGCAGAAAAGCACCCCCAAAGCATGATGTTACCACCCCCATGCTTCACAGTAGGGATGGTGTTCTTGGGATGCAACTCATCCTTTTTCATCCAAACACGATGAGTCAAGTTCAGACCAAAAAGTTCTACTTTGGTCTCATCTGACCACATGACTTTCTCCCATGCCTCCTCTGGATCATCCAGATGGTCATTGGCAAACTACGGACGGGCCTGGACATGTGATGACTTGAGCAGGGGAACCTTCCGTGCAATGCATGATTTGAAACCATGATGGCGTATTGTTCTACCGACAGTGACCTTTGAAACTGTGGTCCCAGCTCTCTTCATGTCATTGACCAGCTTCTCCCTTGTAGTTCAGGGCTGATTCCTCACCTTTCTTATCATCAGTGATACCCCACAAGGTGAGATCTTGCATGGAGCCCCAGTCCGAGGGAGACTGACAGTCGTCTTTAGCCTCTTCCATTTTCTAACAATTGCTCCAACAGTTGATCTATTTTCACCAAGCTGCTTGGCAATTGTCCCGTAGCCCTTTCCAGCCTTGTGGAGGTCCACAATTTTGTCTCTGGTGTCTTTTGACAGCTCTTTCGTCTTGCCCATGGTAGTAGTTGGCGTCTGACTGACTGAGCTCTTTAAAGACACCTGTCCACCCCACAGACAGGTGCTACTAAGTTAGATTAATGACTGGAGTAGAGGTGGACTTTTTAAAGGCACAGTAACAGGTCTTTGAGAGCCAGAATTCTTGCCGTTTCTTAAGTGTTCAAATACTTATGTTCAGCAGTGCAAGACAAAAATTCTTTAAAAACCATACAATGTGATTTCCTGAATTTTTTTTTAATTCTGTCTCTCAGAGTGGGAATGCACCTACAATGTGAATTTCAGACCCCTCCATGATTTCTAAGGGGGAGAACTTGCAAAATCGCAGGGTGTTCAAATACTTCTGTTCCTCACTGTATGTGCGTACATGCGTTTGTGCTGGGAACCAGCTCCTCTCACTGATATTTTGGGCTCCGTACTAACGAAGGCCAGGTTCCCAAACACCAGGTTGTTGTGACAGCCTCTGATTAGCTATCCCAGTGATCTGTCACTATGTATTCTTCTACTATTTTTATTTCTCCTCTTGAATGGAGAAAAAGATACACAGGGGTCAATTCACTAAAGGATTATTCATGTGATATGAAGGTCATGTGACCCATTTTTTTGGAAATATTGCATTAGATAATAAAACAGTCAATTTATCAAAGTAAAAAATTGAATGTGAGGCAAATACTGAAAAAAAAAAAAGAAAAATCATTAGGCTTTTTCACATTGAATGCAGTTGGCTGCATTTTGAACTGCACTCCAACTGCACAGACAGTCCAAAATTCAGGCAATCCTATGAGAACAGTTCTCACCATTGCAGTGCAGTTCAGCGCAGTGCTGAAAAGTACTGTATGCTGCATTTTTTCGCACCGCAAATGCACTGCAACGCATCACAGTGCACATAGAAGTCAAAGGAAAGAAGATGAAGGAAGTGAACTCGCAGGTCAAATGCAGTTAGAAAATTGCGTATCAACTGCATGTATAGATACAAGGAAAAAAATGCGCAGTTTCATGAAGTTTCTGGTGTGAATGGGCCCTAAAGTCCATTCACTAATGAACACACACATTGGTTATGTATCACCTGGCAGTGGGCACTCGGTATTTTAGCCATGTACAGAATAACAAGGAGAGGAACTCTGCACTGGCCAGGAGGTTAAAAGTATACAAAGTATCAGTGTGGAAATGTTCTCTGAACTCAGGAATGAAAATATATAGTAACGTCACCAGAGGGAGATTGTTCTATGAATGGAAGCACACTAGAATATTTTTGTTTCAGATTTCTGTGTGCATTTATTTACAGAACTATCTTCCTCTGATGCAGTGTTAGTATGTACAAAAAAAAAATGTTGAAAACAAAAATGTAAAAAATATTGTTAAATATATGTGATAAATATCACAAAACAAATATTTAAAAGTTACTAAACCCAGGACCCTGCATTCACTATATCTGGTCTCCCACAGTACACAGAACATGGAAATGCAATTATTTTAGTAAATATAACCTGCTAAATACCTTTTCTCATCAGCAGTTAGAACAGTCTTGTGGCTTCTATCAGTGTCCAGCAGAGCACTGGTTAAAGCTTATAGGAGTTTTATTCTGCACTAGGAGGATGCAGAACCCCTGACCTGGACAGTGCTGATTGGCCCTGTGCTGATCACATGCACTCTCCCAAGAAAAAAAAACAAAACTCTCTAGCAATACACACCAAACAGAGCATGTGCAGAGTGACTCCACACAATATGTCTTACCAGGAGATAAAGAGGGGGACACTGGAAGAAGGGGAGGGTCAGAAAAGTCAGGATCAATGCAGAGGTTTAACCACAGTGAGTATAACAAGCATACTTTACTGCACATACAGACTGATTTTACTGCAGTGGGTTTAGTAACACTTTAACGCATCTGGTAAATAACTACTTTTGAGGTAAATACTGCATTTTGAGTCATCTCAACTCCAAAATTTATGCGGTACTTATCTCTAAGGCCCCTTTCACGCGGGTGTTCCATAACAATTATTTAGAAGTGGTCACAAGGTGGAATTTTGCATGATTTATCACGAGTTTGGAAGTGCGTTTTGTGAAACATATCACATGTTGGGAATAATGCACTATGTGTGAATATCATTTTTTCTTTTGAGGTTTGTTTGAATAAGAAGAATCTTAGGTAGGATAAAATAAATAATTCCTAGATTGTAAGCTCCTAGGATCAGGCCCTCCTAACCCTCTTGTATTGAACTGTATTGTTGATGTATTGTCTCCCGTTACATTGTAAAGTGCTGAGCAAACTGTTGGCGCTATATAAATTCTGTGTAATAATATATAAATAAATAATTGGTATCAATGTGTTTTAGGTAAGAAAAAAAAAATGCGCAAATTGTTTCTGGGCCCTACTATGGGTACATACAACAAGTAACATACTCATACATGATATCACCACCATCACCAGGAGCAGCAGAATTTATTATGTTATGGTAATTGCAAGAAATATCCAACTACATTAACAGCTTCCCCTCTGCCCTATAGAAGAAATACTGCTACAGGGCTGCACAGGTGTGCAAAGTCACGCCATACAGAGCCATACAAAGCAGTATGCTTACAGTTGAAAGCACACACACACAATGTGACACAGCACACAGTTAACCCTTTGAGTGCCCCAGATGTTAACCCCTTCCTGCCCAGTGTTATTAGTACAGTGTCAGTGCTTTTTATTAGCACTGATCACTGTATTGGTGTCACTGGGGATGTCAATGACACCAAGTCAGTTCCCCCCATTGTCAGAATGTCCGCCGCAGTCCCGCTATAAGTCACTGATCGCTGCCATTACTAGTAAAAATAAAAGAAGATCCCAGTATATATACCGCCATTTGTAAATGCTATAACTTTCACGTAAACCAATTAATTTACATGTATTGGGATTTTTTTTTTAGCAAAGACATGTAGCAGAATACATTTTGGCCTAAATTTATGACAAGATTTGATTTTTAAATTTTTTTTATTGGATATGTTTTATAGCCAAAAGTCAAAAACATTGTTTTTTTTCCTCAAAATCGTCAGTCTTTTTTTGTATAGCGCAAAAAATAAATGCACAGGCGATCAAATACCACCGAAAGCTCTATTTGTGGGGAAAAAAAGGACGCAAGTTTCATTTGGGTGCAGCATTGCATGACGGCGCAATTGTCAAGTAACGCAGCGCCGTACCACAAAAATGGCCTGGTCGGGAAGGGGGGGGGGGGGGGAAATACTCGGGAGGGCAAGTGGTTAAGGGAATGTCTTGGGGACCCCCAGGTCTCCAGGACTAGTGTCCACATTGGAGGAGTTCCCCTCTATTTTCTGGGGACAACCCGAAATTTGGGATTTTCTTTTACTTTCACTGATAATGGTGAAAATAGAGATGGAGAATCTCCCCTAACGGGGGCACAGACAGCAATAAACACTGACAGGGGGTCTAATCTCTCTGCATTCTATCCAAAACTAACACATTCTTGCCTATACTTTAACTAAATTAAAGAGGAGCTCCACCCAAAAGAGGAAGTTCCACTTCAAGTCCTGCTCCCCTGCCACGTTTGGCATGTCATTTTCTGGAGTGGGTATGTAGTTTGGACAGATACCCGCTCCCACTTGCGCTCAGATTGCCGCAACACATGCGCACTACCTTTGTATGTGTGCCATTCAAAAGGTAATTCATGTCACGTGAGTTGTGGTTCTGAGCCTGGTCCTGCAACACACAGATGGGTCAGCTTAGACACAATCTCTAATATAACCCTCAAATGATCCGATCATCCCAAGGAACAGATCAACGCTCTGTGAAGACGGTTACATTGGATTGTCAGTGCCGGTCCAATACAATGCCATACAATGACAACACACACTAGGGAGCTTTACTAACACTGTAGAGTGCACAATCTGGTCCAGCTGTTCATGGCAACCAATCAGCTCCTGACTTCAGCTTGTTCCATTAAGCTTTAGCACCAAACCCTGGAAGCTGATTGGTTCCTATGCAGAGCTGCACCAGATTTTGCACTCTCTCCTCCAGCGTGGATTCTGTTCATCATCATCACAGGTGACAAAGGAATGGATCCCATTCTGACCTTGATCTCCATCTACACCTCCTCCAGGAATGAGCCGTGCTGGGATCTGTAGGCCCCCCCATACATCTGTACACAGCACCCCATGTCAGTGGTCTCCATCTACACCTCCTCCAGGAATGAGCCGTGCTGGGATCTGTAGCCCCCCCCCTCCCCATACATCTGTACACAGCACCCCATGTCAGTGATCTCCATCTACACCTCCTCCAGGAATGAGCCGTGCTGGGATCTGTAGTCCCCCCCCCCATACATCTGTACACAGCACCCCATGTCAGTGATCTCCATCTACACCTCCTCCAGGAATGAGCCGTGCTGGGATCTGTAGTCCCCCCCCCTCCCCATACATCTGTACACAGCACCCCATGTCAGTGATCTCCATTTACACCTCCTCCAGGAATGAGCCGTGCTGAGATCTGTAGTCCCCCCTATACATCTGTACACAGCACCCCATGTCAGTGATCTCCATCTACACCTCCTCCAGGAATGAGCCGTGCTGGGATCTGTAGTCTCCCCTATACATCTGTACTCAGCACCCCATGTCAGTGATCTCCAACTACACCTCCTCCAGGAATGAGCCATGCTGGGATCTGTAGTCCCCCCCCCCATACATCTGTACACAGCACCCCATGTCAGTGATCTCTATCTACACCTCCTCCAGGAATGAGCCGTGCTGGGATCTGTAGTCCCCCCTATACATCTGTACACAGCACCCCATGTCAGTGATCTCCAACTACACCTCCTCCAGGAATGAGCCATGCTGGGATCTGTAGTCCCCCCCCCCCCCATACATCTGTACACAGCACCCCATGTCAGTGATCTCTATCTACACCTCCTCCAGGAATGAGCCGTGCTGGGATCTGTAGTCCCCCCCATACATCTGTACACAGCACCCCATGTCAGTGATCTCCATCTACACCTCCTCCAGGAATGAGCCGTGCTGGGATCTGTAGTCCCCCCCATACATCTGTACTTAGCACCCCATGTCAGTGATCTCCATCTACACCTCCTCCAGGAATGAGCCGTGCTGGGATCTGTAGTCCCCCCTATACATCTGTACACAGCACCCCATGTCAGTGATCTCCATCTACACCTCCTCCAGGAATGAGCCGTGCTGGGATCTGTAGTCCCCCCTATACATCTGTACACAGCACCCCATGTCAGTGATCTCCATCTACACCTCCTCCAGGAATGAGCCGTGCTGGGATCTGTAGTCCCCCCTATACATCTGTACTCAGCACCCCATGTCAGTGATCTCCATCTACACCTCCTCCAGGAATGAGCCATGCTGGACCTGTAGCCCCCTCCTTGTACACAGCACCCCATGTCAGTGATCTCCATCTACACCTCCTCCAGGAATGAGCCGTGCTGGGATCTGTAGTCCCCCCCCCCCCATACATCTGTACACAGCACCCCATGTCAGTGATCTCCATCTACACCTCCTCCAGGAATGAGCCATGCCGGGATCTGTAGTCCCTCCCCCCATACATCTGTACACAGCACCCCATGTCAGTGATCTCCATCTACACCTCCTCCAGGAATGAGCCGTGCTGGGATCTGTAGTCCCCCCCCCCCATACATCTGTACACAGCACCCCATGTCAGTGATCTCCATCTACACCTCCTCCAGGAATGAGCCGTGCTGGGATCTGTAGTCCCCCCCCCCCCATACATCTGTACACAGCACCCCATGTCAGTGATCTCCATCTACACCTCCTCCAGGAATGAGCCATGCTGGGATCTGTAGTCCCTCCCATACATCTGTACACAGCACCCCATGTCAGTGATCTCCATCTACACCTCCTCCAGGAATGAGCCATGCTGGGATCTGTAGTCCCTCCCCCCATACATCTGTACACAGCACCCCATGTCAGCGATCTCCATCTACCCCTCCTCCAGGAATGAGCCATGCTGGGATCTGTAGTCCCTCCCCCCATACATCTGTACACAGCACCCCATGTCAGCGATCTCCATCTACCCCTCCTCCAGGAATGATCCGTGCTGGGATCTGTAGTCCCCCCTCCATACATCTGTACACAGCACCCAATGTCAGTGATCTTCATGTACACAATGTCCTCCCCCTCCCGATCCCCAGCCATGGCGCACACAGAGGTGGTGGCGGTGTACAATCAGAGAGTACCTGTCCAGGGTCTCCACGCTGGGCTGCCTGGAGCCGGGCACTGACGGAGGTGCAGACGGTCGGGGAGGTTTCCTAGCAGCTGATGCTCCGGCGGTGCCGCCCCCTCCTCCTGCACTCTCCAGCCCCGACAGCTTGTCCATAGCGGCCCCTTTCCTCTTCCTTCCCGGATGATCGGGATGCAGCTGAGCCGCTTATCGCACAGGAAGGGCCGGATTGCAGGCCGCTCTTCCTGCCGGCTTCCTGCAGGGTGATGGAGGAGGAGGGAGATCTGACGTGCCCGCTGTCACCCCGCACCTCCCGGCATGCACCGCTCCCCTACCAGCACTCTGGGCGGGGACGGGACTACAGTCACTACCCACAATGCAGTGCGGAGAGCCGGGGTCTGCAGGAGGTGGCTGTGCTAGGGGAGGGGGGAGTGTAGGCTGTCCTGTGCACCCAGCAATACGGAGGGCTGAAGGGTTTCCTTCTATCAATGCACTCTCTTCATTCTTCTCTATTCTAGTCTATTCTTTTATTTTCTATTCTATCCGAATTTCAGAAGATGGTTATATTCTTTCTATTGTTTTTATTTTCTATTCTATTCTAGTCTATTCAAATTCTATTCGAATTTCACAAGATGGTTATATTTTTTTCTATTCTGTTCTATTATTTTGTATTTTATTCTTTTATTTTCTATTCTATTCAAGTTTATTTTATCTGAACTTCGGAAGACATATTCTTTCTATTTTATTCTATTCTTTTATTTTCTATTCAAATATGAATTTATTCTATACGAATTTCAGAAGCTGATTATATTCTTTCTTTTTAATTTTATTCTGTCTAATTTTTTTCTTTTCTATTCTATTCAAATTTATAAACTTTCTATTTTATTCTTTTCTATTGCTTTTTCTATTCTTTTGATTTTTGTTCTAATCTATTCTTTTTCTTTTTTTCTATTCTATTTTATTTTAATCTTTTATTTTCTATTCTACTGTGATTTTTCTCTATTCCAGGGTTTTTCTGACCAGGGTGCCACGGCACCCAGGGGTACTGTGGCAAAATGACACATAGCCCTTTACAGTGATGTTTTTTTTTTTCAAATTTCAGAAGATGGTTACATTTTTTCTATAGTTTTTTTTTCTACTCTGTTCTATTCTTTTGTATTTTATTCTTTTATTTTCTATTCAAATTTATTTTATTCTAATTTCGGAAGACATATTCTATTTCATTCTATTATATTGTGTTCTCTATTCTATTCAGTTTTTTTCTATTCTATTTGAATTTGACATGGTGGTGGCGGAAATACCGGACTGGTCACTTTATATTCGCCTCATAAGACGCACTGACATTTTCCCCCCTTCTTTGAGGGGAAAAAAGTGCGTCTTATGGAGCGAAAAATATGGTATATATATATAATCATGTATTTCTGTATAATCATGTACTTTCTATAGGTCGGTCGGGCATTAATTTTTATGTACATTTGCACCCACTAAAATGCATGATACCACTGTACCAAACATTTTGGTGGGGTGCGTTTAAAAATCATGCCAGCACCTTTTTTTACATGTTTCTCAAGCATAGAGCAGCCTATTAAAAAAAGCAACATGCGGGAACATGCAAAAAAATCACTCACACTTGGACGCACCTCCTTGTGTGAACAAGCCCTGACACTGATGTGCCCCAGGATTGTACGCAATTCTAAAGGGTGGCTTGACTGAAAAAAGGTTGAAAAGCACTGCTGTATTCTTTTCTATTCTTTTATCTTCAATTTTATTCCTTTATTTTATATTCTATTCTTGTTTTTGAATTGGATTCAAATTTTGGACAAAATTTCATTTCGTTATTTTGGATTTGTTTAAATTCATTACTATTGGAATTCAGAAATTCGGATACATCCAAATAATGAAAAATGTGTCTGAATTTCAATTTGGAAGGAAACAAACCACACAAGTCAAACACAAACAACAGTTTTGACAATCCAATATAAGCTTAGCTGAAAAATGTTTCTTTTTTTTTAATTAAACTTTTATTTGGTTGTCATACAAAAGGGACATCAATTCAGTTATAAAAATATTTCACATATACATCCATTAACCCCAAACATTTACCCCTGTCCCCCCCCCCACATCACTCAACCTGTCCCCCCGTCCACAACCTCCTTCCCGGACTAATTCTTCTCTCATACTTATCTGTCTGTATCAAATTCTTCTCTTGGATTTACCACTGAAACTCTCCTAGTTTCTAAACTTCCCCCTTTAATCAATTCCATATATCTTTCCGAGGTTTTAAATTTCAGCCAACTAAACCATGTAGCTGAAGAATGTTTCTGGTTGTGATTGCTGCTTGTCTATCTCTTTTTTCAACTTCTTGGATTCCCTGCATGCTTTGCAGCTTCTCCTCTGCGGTTTACGTTCCATTTCTATGGACTACATATCCCATGGTACTGTGATTCCTGAACTGACTCCGCCTCCTAAAACTCCTCTTCTCGGTACCTTTGTAATTCAGAAGACAGGCTCTGTGAAATGTTCAACACAGCAGTGCTAGTCACAGAGCTGCTGATCGCGGGTGCAATGCTCTGCAGGATCCATAGCAAAAAAATAATAAATGTACATTTTTTTTACCTGGAAAAAGGTGAACTTATTCTTTGAGATTCTCTTGTTCAGCCCCAAAGGCTGAACGAGAGAAAAACAATCAATTCCCCCATCTACACTAAATGACACAGGAATATCACCTGTCTGCTATTGTATTCAGTAGCCTCCACTCCCATAGTCATCAGAATACCTGAACATTGACTGCTGATTGGCTGTGCTCACTATTTGGCCAACTATTTTTCACCCAGCTCTTTCAGTTTTTAGATCAGTTTGTCAAGGTAAGTGGTGCCTGCAGCTTACACATATATTTGCAAATGTGTGCAAATAAAACCCTGTTTTTAACATGAATTGTTAGGGTCAGTTTGGTTGTTTTGCAGGTTGGCTGGTAAGTGTGCTGGGAAATGTTTGTTTGTGATGTGCGTTGCCCTTCCATGTGCACCTTGCTGCAAAGGCTAGTTATAGATTGGGATGGTTGCCACTTTTTTGTCCATTTGGTTGAATTGGTTATGGGGATGCAATGAATTCAGCTGCCATTGTGCTCAACTTGCTGGGTGTCACATGCATCCCTGTACCTTTAAGGGGGGGTGGGCTCCCTCCAGGCATATCTGCCCTTATCTATCCACTGCTATATGTGCTTCAACTTGGAGAAAATTATAGAAATAGAACCACAGTACACGGAGGAGCCTTGACGTAGGCACTGCAACTTACACATATACTGTATTTGCAAATCAGTGCAAACAAAACTCTTGTTAACGTGAATTGTTAGACAGGGTCAACTTAAGTGTTTTGCAGGCTGGCCGGTAAGTGTGCCGGGAAATCTTTTGTTTCTGGGGTGCCACCAAGACCATCCACAGCTCCAATTTCACCAGATTCTGCAGGAATAAGCCATATTTTGAACCATGTATGGCTAGCCTGAGGCTAAATTCACATCTCCGCAAGTGGCTCCTGACCCACAAAGACATGTGCTGCACTTTAGCTGACTTACAGGGATGCCATTAATTCTAAATGGCACCCCATGCATCAACAGCCGTAGAACAGTTCCATGTGCATTAAACCACATGGTGCCACAGCACCGTGCAATTCGGTGCAGCACAATTTCTAAAAAAAAAAAAAAACAGGATCAGGGACTTCTTTCCACTCATTTCTTGCTGGTAGGACAGTCTATTGACTCAGGAACTTGGGGACATGCAGGTGGCATCTTTGATGGTCACAGGAGGCCAGAAAGTTTCCTTGGAGGAGGGAACTGACTTGGTAGATTCTATATGAGTGAAAGCATTGAGCCCTTTCAGTTCCAAAATGAGGTGAATCCCCACTTTCACTTTGGGAACAGTAAAATGTTTGTGTAGAAACCCTGAAACCTTTCTTTTCCTGGATCAGAAACAAATCACTCCTTGGGGAGAGGAGCTGGGCCAGGTCAGTGTGGAGGTTTGCTAACCATTGTAGAGACATTGGTAGATATCAGAATAAAAAGATGAGGAGGTGGTAGAGTGCGAAATTCTAGCTCATAGCCCTTGTACACCACATCCCTCACCCATGCATCTGATAGTCTTTGGTCCAGGTGATTGCAAAGACTACTTTTGAAAATGGTGGCATCCTCTCATTGTACATAGACGCTTGTGGTGCTCAAAGCTCCTATCATGCCATCCATTGTATACAATTACGTTGTTAGCTGCAACTGGTCAAGGCAGTCACATGATACAGACAGGACCAATCACAGCCCATCTGTATCATGTGGTCAGCTTTGCCAAATCACAGCTAATCACAACAAAAGACTGAAAGAATCAGTTTAATTCAGTAACATTGATTGCAAATATCAATGAAATACAATGGTATTAGCAATTATGTGTTTAAAAAAAAAGTCCTGATCACTTGCCCAGAGTAGTTCAATATTACTATACTATGTAACATTGTATTGCTTTGGTCATAGTGTGCTGAAAAAATAAATAGTAAAAAAAAGAAAATATGTAATAAAAAATATAAGAAATAATAGAAACAATTGAAAAAAAAATACAAACTCAATTATTATTATTATTTTCACCACAAAAATGTAGCAGAATACATTTTGACCTAAACTTATGAAGAAATGTTATTTATTTGCAAAATTTTATAACAGAAACTAAAAAAAAGGTGTGTTTTTTTTTTTCAAAAGTTTCAGGTGTTTTTTGTTTTATTTAGAAAAAAAGTAAGACTCAGTGATGATTAAATACCACCAAAAGAAAGCTCTATTTGTGTGAAAAAAATTATGAAAATTTCATATTGGTAGTGTTGCATGACTGCGCAATTGTCATTCAAAGTGCGACAGCGCTGAAAGCTGGCCTGGTAAGGAAGGGGGTATAAGTGCCCGGTATTGAAGTGGTTAAAAAACAAATCAAAAGCGAGGCAAAAAAGCATATGTGTTTTTACGGTGGATCATTGTGAAAGTGCCCTTAGAGGGATACATGCACTAGGCAGTGTACATGCGCCCAGGCTCTCTAGAAACAAAAAGGTGGAGAAATTCTCCCACTTACAAAAAGACTGGTCTGGAGAGCATCCTATGGCTAACAGACACTTTTCATCCCTCCAGTTGGCATAATCCAAGGCAGTACCCAAGCCGCAGTTTGGAGATCACTGGTCCCATCCCATGTCCTCCTGCAACAGTTGCTTTAGGCCACCACTCTGATGTGTACCTTTTCTTCTCTGCAGCGCCCTCTAATGGAGACCAGGAGCAGTAGTTGCAAGAAGAGAGGACGTATCACAGAGCTTCCAAGTTGGGAGGGGGTTGTGTCTGATGGCTGGGTATCTACAGGTACTCTTTAACACGGGTTTTGGGGACAAGCTAGAATAAACACAAAGTACAGTTGTCCAGTTTTCTGTGCATGTGCCCATTAATGCATGTCATTTATGTGCCTTGTAGTGTGTTGTCATCCCTTCTACATTGCACTCCACACACTTATGTAGTATAAAGCAACATGCCCTCCACCACACTACAATGCACAGATTGCAAGTGCATTATTTGGTGTAAACCTAAGGCTTACGTGCCATAGATGTCTGTGTGTAATGAAATGAATGAGGCCTTAAACTGAACTCTCCTCCCATCCATCAGCATCCTCTTTGCACTGCAACACACCAGATTGGCTCTTTGTGCTCTGCTTCTTGACCCCCCGTAAGCTCTGCTGTATAGTGGACTGCAAGGGGTCATTACTGGATCAAATTTGGGTATTTACACTACTTGTAGCTCAGTAATCAACTGCATTTTATCAATGTGTGCCTTTAATATCTGCCTGATGTTAAAGAGGTTCTTAAGTCTGTTAACAATGAAAAAAAAATCAGCTACAAATACTGGAGCTGCTTTTTAACCATTTCAATACCGTGCAATTTTACACCTTCCTGCCCAGGCCAGTTTTCAGGTTTCAGCGCTCTCACACTTTGAATGACAATTGCGCGGTCATACAACATTGTACCCAAACTAAAATTTTATCATTTTCTTCACACAACTAGAGCTTTCTTTTGGTGGTATTTAATCACTGCCGGGGTTTTTATTTTTTGCTAAATTAACAAAAAAAGACCAAAAATGTTGAAAAAAAAACACGTTTTTCTTTGTTTCTGTTATAAAAGTTTGCAAATAAATAATTGTTCTTCATAAATTTAGGCCGAGATGTATTCTGCTACATGTCTTTGGTGAAAATAACCCAAATTAGGATGTATTTTTTAGTTTGTAGGAAAGTTATAGAGTTCACAAACTATGGTATAGATCTGAAAATTGATCAATCCTGAAGTACTGACAGCCAATCTAATTTCTTGAGGTCCAAGAATGTCAGAACAGTACAGATATCCCCCAAATGACCCCTTTTTGTAAAGTAGACAGTCCGACATACTTCATAAGAGGCATGGCGAGTTTTTGAAGTTGTATTTTTTTTGTCATAATTTTTCGGAAAATTAAAAAATGAAAATATTATTTTCACTATTTTTTTTTTTTAAATAGTGCAGTACAGCGTCATCATATAACTGGCATGGCGGTGAACAGGGACACTGACTGGTGACAGTATGAAAAAAAAAATATATATATTTTTTAATTTTTTTATTATTTTTAATTTTTTATTACATTTTTTTAAAGATTTTTTTTCATATTTTACTATGACCAAAGTAGTACAATGTTACCATAGTAACATTGTACTACTTTGGGGAAGTGATCAGTATTTTCTTTTTTTTTTTTTACACAATTTGCTTATAGCAAAGAATTACTTTGCTATAAGCAAGCATTTACCTGAATGACATCAATTCATTCAGGTTTTTTTTTTTTTTTTGTGCTTAGCTGTGATTTGACCACAGCTAATCACATGACATGTGCATGTGACCTGCTGTGACCATTCACAGCTAGACACTAGTATACAATGGATGGCATGAATGAAGCCATCCATTGTATACAACTGTCATGTGACCTGCTGTGATTGGTCACAGCAGGTCACATGGTACCGACAACGGTACTCAGATCTGTCATCGACCGTGTCCGAGATACACGGCCGGTGACAGATCACGCCGCTGCGCGGCTCTGCAACCGCGCATATGCGGGTGGACGCCAAATGGAGTACACCCTGGAAAGCTAATGCATTTTCGCAGCCGCCAACTGGCTATAGGCTGGGTGGGAAATGGTTAATAAAGGGACCATTTCCTGTCCAGGGATCCAGTCTTCACGGAGGCCGGTTCTTTGCTGGACTTCAGGTCCCTGGAGCCACCATCTTGGATGTGGAAAGCCAGATGTAGCACCCTGTGGCTTCACAGCCAGCTTCCCACTGTGCATGTGTGAGACACCCGGTGCTTTGCGAATGGACCAACAGCCTCCCGGGATCTGTAACCTATCCAAGGAGGTTGCAAAGAGAGGGGAAGCGGAACAGTGTTTTGGTAACCAGTCATGGGCCATAATGAAATGAAATGGTTTTGAATTTAAAATTTATATTTTCAATAGCATAGTGAACATTTTCCTCCTGCAGCCACTGAATGCTGGTGGGAGGAAAAGAAGCTGGATTTCAGCAGTTGCAAGAGGAAAATGGAGAGGATTGGTTCAGGTATATGCCGCCCCTCCTGTCCAAATGTAAAACAAAACCATGACAGGGAGGCCGCACGGGCCCCCTGGAGCATGGGACGGGGTCATCATTGTGACCCGATGCTACAGCAGTGGTTGGAGGGGTTTGATATAAACATGTCTCAACTATGGGATTTTACCCACCCCCAACTGCAAATGTAAACAATCCCTTACTGTCCTGAGCGCCCTATAAAACTGCTTTCACACTGATCGGCTGCGATTTACCTGCGGGTTACTGCACTTTGCCATACACTTCTATTATATCTTGCGAGCATGGTTCACTTTCAGAAAGCGCACCAAACCTGCAGTATGTATTAGAAGTCTATGGCCCTAAGGAGCCTGGAAAGCATTATGCCAATGATCAGTGGATCAGGAGTGCAATGCCAGACTCCTGCAGCTTTCAGCCTGT
This sequence comes from Staurois parvus, assembly GCF_062004578.1. Classification (NCBI taxonomy): domain Eukaryota; kingdom Metazoa; phylum Chordata; class Amphibia; order Anura; family Ranidae; genus Staurois; species Staurois parvus. The sequence continues at coordinate 5,586,475 of NW_028318157.1, forward strand.
ACCTTCATAGGGCTGACTGATTACAAGTTGCAGGGCTTGTGAATGAACTACAAAGCTGCTCATCAGTGACCCCGCAGTCCATTTACAATCTGCAAACGCTGACGCTAGTTGTAGCTAGGATATTCACAGGAAACTTTGAATGAATGACACGGCTGTGTGGGTACAGCCCCGCACGGCCGAATTTTTTTTCAAATAGTGACAGCGGATGAGGGGAAAAGATCCCCACTCGTTGTCACAGGGAGGGGGGAGAGGCTGCAGCTGCTGCAATATGGTACAAGTTCCACCCATATTTAGTTCCAAAAGGTGAACTTATCCTTTAGGGCTAGTTCACAATAGATGCAGTTCATTAAAAAAAAAATTCTGCATCAAAAATGCAAGCACAGGGTTTTCCATGTATTCCAATGGCCCTTGTTCACACCAGTGCAGTCAGTTTCCGGGGCAGAAAAAAAAAAGTAGAACATGCTGCATTTTTTCTGCACAGAACCATATTGGAACATAGCAAACTGCACAGAAACTGCGTATGGTGCGAACTGTATGCAAAAACAAATCCAGAAAGCATCCCGAGTGCATTTTTGTAGTGTGAACTGGCCCTTAAGCTTTAAACAAGGCTCAGTGATTATGTAAAACTCAAACATCTGTATCTTGTAAAGATGCACAACACAACTTGTTTAGTATATATGGATTTATTTATTTTCCTTTTTTTTAATCACTGTATATATCAAAGGCCATACAGGTTTAGAAAAAAAAAAAAACACATTATAGACAGTTATTAATGACTAGGCAATGCAAATGTTTACAGAAGAAAACTCTGCATATTCAGATGAATATTCCTACACAGAACATTTGCTGTATCAGCATGCCTGTACTGTGAAAAGATTTCATTTTGAATAAAATACACCATTTACCAAGTAAAGACAAATGTATTCACTTGCTCTCTGCATCGGTAGCTGCAGGCTTGGTTTCTAGTAGAGAAACTGCAAAGCTGAATATAATCAGCATTTTATGGCAAACCACATTGTTGATACTGTTGAGATTTGGGATTGACAGGTCCTCTCTGCAGAAATGAACAACCTTGTGGAAAGAATCTGGCTGTAAATCTGTGTAGACACTGGCAAAATATGGATACCGAATATATATCTAGTAGCACCACTAGACTGATCCTACAGCTACCAAGTGACAAAGAAAAACAGCAGTTGTATGCATGCATGGCTTTTAGTTAAAGCTGCACTGCAGGTTTACTTTCCCTTCAGTTTGTTTGAGCCAAGCTGGCCAAAACACATTTCCTTTAGGTCCCAATCACATCTGGCGTTTTGCAATCTTGGGCAGAGTCGCTGCGATTCTGTCCGTGATTCCAAATCGCCCTGGAATAATGACAAAATGCACCAGGCCTGTTCAGGTACCATTTGTTTTCAGTGACATCTATATGTGGAAAGAATCTGGCTGTAAACCGGTCTAGACACTGGCAAAATATGGATATCGAATATATATCTAGTAGCACCACTAGACTGATCCTACAGCTACCAAGTGACAAAGAAAACACAGCAGTTGTATGCATACATGGCTTTTAGTTAAAGTCACACTGCAGGTTTACTTTCCCTTCAGTTTGTTTGAGCCAAGCTGGCCGAAACAAACATTTCCTTTAGGCCCCAATCACATTTGGCGTTTTGCAATCTTGGGCAGAGTCACTGCGATTCTGTCCGTGATCCCAAATCGCCCTGGAATATTGACAAAATGCACCAGGCCTGTTCAGGTGCCATTCATTTTCAGTGGCATCTATACGTGGTATGGGTTTGTGGCAGTTGTTTCGCTGCAAACTGCAGCACACTAAGCTTGTTGTCCAAAAGAAGCTTCTGTTCCTTTCTGGGCAACAAGTTTCATGTGTTGCGGTTTTCCACAAGATTTGTTGCATGGCAAAACCGCACCATGATTAGGTGGCATTGAAAATTAATGGCACCTGAATAGGCATGGTGGGTTTTGTCATTAATCGCAGTGCAATTTGGGATCACGGGCAGAATTGATGTTCTGACGTCACTTACTACATGCTTGTTCCAGGTCAGTGGCATAAAGCATGAAATAACGAGATCACCACGTCAGCCAGGCCTCATGTTCTGTCAGTACAAGTTACTTATAAATGGTTCCCAATATTGAAAGTTTCATCTGCTTGAATTCTGTCTTCCCTGGTTCCGCATTGCCCACACCAACATGCCAATTAAATTTATTTCATTTTCATTACACCCCCTATTTTAGGTCCAGTGATATCATTGGGTCTCTGTTTTTCTATATGCAATGCAGACAGACAATAGGTTGTAAGAGGGGGCTGTATATAGGTTCCTGAAAGTTTCCTGCTGCAGTACTCCCCTTAAGAGCCCTCAGCATTTATCAAAGTGTCTGGTCAGTCTGGAGGAGTGAGTTTTCGCATGCAGACTGTATTTGCATGCACACTGCCCTAGGTACAGGTGAAACTCCAAAAATTTGAATATCGTGCAAAAGTTCATTTATTTCAGTAATGCAACTTAAAAGGTGAAACTAATATATGAGATAGACTCATTACATGCAAAGCAAGATAGTTCAAGCCGTGATTTGTCATAATTGTGATGATTATGGCTTACAGCTCATGAAAACCCCAAATCCACAATCTCAGAAAATTAGAATATTACATGCAATCAATAAAACAAGGATTGTACATAGAACAATATCGGACCTCTGAAAAGTATAAGCATGCATATGTACTCAGTACTGGGTTTGGGCCCCTTTTGCAGCAATTACTGCCTCAATGCGGCGTGGCATGGAAGTTATCAGCCTGTGGCACTGCTGAGGTATTATGGAAGACCAGGATGCTTCAATAGCGGCCTTCAGCTCTTCTGCATTGTTCGGTCTCATATCTTTCTCTTGGTAATGCCCCATAGATTCTCTACGGGGTTCAGGTCAGGCGAGTTTGCTGGCCAATCAAGCACAGTAATCCCACGGTCATTGAACCAGGTTTTGGTGCTTTTGGCAGTGTGGGCAGGTGCCAAGTCCTGCTGGAAAATGAAGTCAGAATCCCCATAAAGCTCGTCTGCGGAAGGAAGCATGAAGTGCTCCAAAATCTCCTGGTAGACAGCTGCGTTGACCCTGGACTTAATGAAGCACAGTGGACCAATACCAGCAGATGACATGGCTCCCCAAATCAACACAGACTGTGGAAACTTCACACTGGATTTCAAGCATCTTGCAGTGTGTGCCTCTCCATTCTTCCTCCATACTCTGGGTCCTTGGTTTCCAAAAAAAATGCAAAAGTTGCTCTCATCAGAAAAGAGGACTTTGGACCACTGAGCAACAGACCAGGTCTGTTTTTCTTTAGCTCAGGTAAGACGCTTCTGACATTGTTTGTTGTTCAGAAGCGGCTTGACAAGAGGAACATGACATTTGAAGCCCATGTCCAGGATCCGTCTGTGTGTGGTGGCTCTTGATGCACTGACTCCAGCCTCAGTCCACTCCTTGTGAAAGTCCCCAACACTTTTGAATGGCCTTTCCCTGACAATCCTCTCCAGGCTGCGGTCATCCCTGCTGCTTGTGCACCTTTTTCTTCCACACTTTTCCCTTCCTCATAACATTCTATTAATGTGCTTTGATACAGCACTTTGGGAACATCCAACTTCTTTTGCAATTACCTTTTGAGGCTTTCCCTCCTTATGGAGGGTGTCAATGATGGTTTTCTGCACAACTGTCAGGTCAGCAGTCTTTCCCATGATTGCGATTCCTACTGAACCAGACTGACACCATTTAAAGGCTCAGGAACCCTTTGCAGGTGTTATGGCTTAATTAGCTGATTGGAGTGGGACACTTTGAGCCAAGAATATTGCACCTTTTCACAATATTCTAATTTTCTGAGATTGTGGATTTGGGGTTTTCATGAGCTGGAAGCCATAATCATTACAATTATGACAAATCATGGCTTGAACTATCTTGCTTTGCATGTAATGAGTCTATCTCATATATTAGTTTCACCTTTTAAGTTGCATTACTGAAATAAATGAACTTTTGCACGATATTCTAATTTTTCGAGTTTCACCTGTAATGTCCACATGTAATGCTGACCCTCTGAGATTAAAGGAACTAAAACCCGATGAAAGGACTAGATGTTGCTTGATACCCTCCAGGGAGGATATGGCTGGCACCAGCTTTTACTGCACACTGTGAGCAGCCTTGCGGTGATAATGGAGTAAACAGTCTCAGTACAGGTGTGGAGCCTGCACAACTGTGCAGGACTAAAGGGAAGGCTGGAGTCCAGCTTTAAAGCCATCTTTATTAGATTATTGCAGTCAGTTAATTAGTAATCAACCTTTAAACTTGCTATGTCACTGCATTTCATTAAAGCATTTTAAAGTGCACCTAAACCCTAGACCAAAATTATTATGTGTTGCAGCTTACTAGTCCTTAGATATGGCTGCATTAGTTTCTCTTTCTGACTTTTCACCTGCTTATCCTGCCTGTAACACACCTGCTATCCTGGGGTGACAACACTCACTGTACTCTCTCCATATAGGAATAGCATTGTCACCTTAGGAAAGGACTACAGAACACTTTACCCTTTCATCTTCTTCATAAAACGATGGGAGGCATTTTAAAGTCCACATATAAAATTGAGGACAAGAGAGCAGCACAGAAAGTTAAAAGCTCACAATATTTCTGTCAGGATCAACAGTTGTGTTTGAAATTCTCAAACAGATACAACAAGACTCTTAAAAGTATGTTTAACAGACCAGAAGTTCATTGTTTAAAAATGGGCGGCTCTGTTTACATAATGGCTACCATTACAGCAGGCTAGCCAGCGCGCACATAGCAGAAACATACGTTTTCTAGTGCATAGCTTATTAAATTTGAAAATAAGCAGTGACAGCACTGAAGTACAGTCTGGAGACCATATGGCCAGTTGTGTCTATGAGTTAAAGATCACCATTTTAGAAAAAATGAAAAATGTGAACAACCTACACCATCCCCTCCACTTACCTCTGTGGATGACGAGCTGTCAGTGTCCACAAAGCCAGTGTAGCGGCCTGAGGATCTGAAATCCCCTTCTTTCTGCAGGGCTTCCAGGACAAATCAGAGTTCTCTGATTGGTCAAAGAATTGCTCTGATCTGTCCTGGAAGTCCTGCAGAAAAAATATGGGAAGAAGAGCAGGGATTTCAAATCCTACATCACCCACAGAGTTAAACTACAGCAGGGATTTAGTTCACCTTTCAATTTTTTTTTTTTTTTGGAAAAGGTAAACGAACCCTTTAATGGATCCCCAATGAAATCATTAGCTGCACACCTATATCTGCAAAATGAAGACAGTTATCTTCAGATGTAAAGAATTTACTATACAGAAGTAGATGAAGGTGATTTATGCAGAATAAGTTTAAATTACCAGATTTGCCTGTTTTAGTTAGAGTGGACAACATGTCATCCAAACAGAAAGGGAAACAATATAATGAATACATATATTAACATGTGCAAATGTCATCTAAATACATACAATTTTGTCAGGTTTAAAAATACAATAAGCTATGCATGATATCCTATTTTGTTACTGCATTTATATCCAGTACTGTATGTACAAAACTTTATTATGATTATCTTTTATACTACCCATTTTTTGTATAGGTATTACATAACTCTCTAAACCTTTACAATAATTTACAACCTAAAAACATAAAAATTCCTGAAACATCCCTTCAAATACTGTAATAAAATGAAGAGTTTACATGGGGAGACATACCTGAAACATCTAATAAAAATGTAGCAAACATACCTATAAATGTCATGGATAGTATGATATTTAGTGCACAGAAACACTGTTAATACAATATGCATCATACCAATTGGCTAACTCAGGGATAGTTGGAAACAGTATGGCTTCCTGGTCAAACTCCTGAAAGCGAAAACGGGCAAAGTAATCAGATCATGCTGACACATACAGCAGGTTGTACACTAGCAAACAAACATAAAGCCATCCCCTCTAACCATTGTATGAGCAAGCAGTACATAGGGCCAAAACCAGAGGGGTGCGACCTGTGTTCCTTAATGGATCCAATGTAAAGTTTTTCAAGGTAATTACAAAAATCCTATTTTCTTTATCGTCCGCTGAGGGACACACAAATTCAGGGATTATGAAACAGTTGGGATGTCACAAATCAGTCTGAGGGGTGCAAAACGGCCACAGAGAGGTCCAACAGATGTGGGGATCATTGCAGGAGAAAACTGTCAATAAGGAAGAAATACTAGAAAACAAAAAGGCAAGTGAAAATAATGGCCTAAGCAGAGCTAAGGCAGCACACTAGAAAAAAGGCATGGCTTTTACAGGGGCTGGTCAAGTTTATGTAAAAAAAAAAAAAAAAAAAAAGTCTTCCTGCTCCACCCCCCTCCTAAGAATCAAAAAATGACATCCATCTGCCCATCCTCTCCTCCATTTATATATCCTTTTTCATACAAGCTATAGTACAGTTTCTATAAATGGATGAGGGGGATGGAAACCTTGGGCATAGTCAGCACTCTTGATGAGAAGGGACACATCACTTATATAGGAATGACCCATGTGCTTATTTCTTTTTTACTAAATTTAGGCTTTCATATATTTTTTTTTTCGTTTGTCAGTGTTCCAAACTCATGTTGGCGACAGTACAACCAACTCTTTCACAATCCTTGGAATACCTTTGTCCCTCAATGGACAGTTTAATAAATATTAAAGATTAGTAGACAGTTTCAACAGGCTTTTGTTTGCATCACAACGGCTTCTGTCTGTATACAAGTCTATGGGAATGCAAAAGCAGGTTAACTCCACTTGGAAGTCAAATGCACTGATCAGTGAATTCTGCATGATCCCAAAAGGGTCTAATGTCAAATGCAAGTGAAGTGCATCTGTAAACATGCTGCATTGTGCATGTCTATGGACACAAGCCTTAATATATACTTCTCCAGCAGATGACTTCTCTGATCTTCACTCTGTTTAGGAGCTACAGCCCCTGAACAATGTTCTGCATCCAGCACACTTCCGGGTGCACTGGGTCCTTGCCCCCAAAGTGCTGTGGTTCAAGTCCACCAGCCTTGAATACAGAGGGAACGAGGCATCCAACACTCTCAAAGGATTCTGCAGTGCCTATAGCTCTGCAACAGAATGAAGATTTCTGCTGAAAAGATGAGCGTTACACTTGCTTTATTGCAGGGCATTTTTTTTAAAGGGTCACTTCAAAAGGTTTTTAGGTGGTTGTAGACCAAATCTGCACAGGAGGGGAAATTGCAGTATCTATGGGCACCTTCACATGTGAGCAGAAATCTACATATGGACATGAGCAGCTAGCTCATCAACCAGGTTGGATTTTCCTGACCAGTCACCACTGTTGTCTAAAATTTAGGCTAACACTATCTTCTCAGTTTATAGACAGACAGCCACTTGCCCTCCAGAGGATTTACCTCCCTTCCTGAGCAGGCCATTTTTTGCGATACAGCACTGCATCACTTCAACTGAGAATTGCGCGGTCATACAACGCTGCACCCAAATTAAGTTTACACCCTTTTTTTTCCCCCAACAAATAGCACTTTCAGTGGTATGTGATCACCTCTACTTTTTATTTTTGTGTTATAAACAAAAAAAGACTGCCAATTTTGAGAAAAAACATTTTTGACTTTTTGCTATTAAACATGTCCAGTAAAAAAAAAAAATTTAAAAATCAAATTTCACTATAAATTTAGGTCAAAATGTATTCTACTACATGAAAATATAATCCCAATACGTGTAAAGTAATTGGTTTACGTGAAAGTTGTAGCGTTTACAAATGGTGGTATAGATAATGGGAATAGTTTCTTTTTTTTTTTTTTTTTTTTACTAGTAATGGCAGCGATCAGCGACTTATAGCGGAACTGCGGCAGGCATTCTGACACTGGGGGGGGGAACTGATTTGGTGTCACTGACACCAATACAGTGATCAGTGCTAATAAAAAGCACTGACACTGTACTAATGGCATTGGGCAGAAAGAGGTTAACATGTGGGGCGATCAAAGGGTTAACTGTGTGCTGTTTTACTACATGGGCGGTGTCTGTTTCACTGTAAGCACATCGCTTTGTATGGCTCTTCTATGCAAAGCAGTGTGCAGGAGCCGACGGGAGAGATTGGTGTTGTTTATACACAGGTCTCTCCCCCGGAGATACTTGGCTGCTGGCAGCGGCGGGTAGGGCACATGTGCACTCCTACCCAGAAATGCAATGCGCACCCCTGCCGCCCTGTAGCAGTATTTCTGCTCTAGGGCGGAGGGGAAGCGGTTAATAGAAGTACAGATTCATGCACTGGGTAAATATTTGTCCATCGGTTACATCTTGCATGCTGTCTAATATCTATGACCAGCTTTAAAACTCAATTTCACACAGTGGAAGTATGTCAGTTTTGGCAGATTCCACATAATGTAGAATAGATACAATGTTAGAGAGTCCAGCTGTATAAGTTACCTACATTAAGGCCTTTCTGAAGGGTTGTGGAGACACCAGTGCAGAATAACCTTGGCCTTGGGTTCCAGAGATATAAGAAGCTGTGGGCAATGAAGCACATCAGGGCCCACAGAAAATAATATATATCTCAGTAGAGATGGTTGTGTGAGACACAAACCACTTTACTATGAATGCTTTTTTTTTGCATACAATACCCAGTTTTTTGGTAAAATATAAAAGATGGTGTTGTGTCGAATAACAAACATGTCAAGCCTTGAAATTATGCCCCAAAAGTGTCCATATTTGACACTTTAAAAGCCTTTACAGGTTATCAGTTAAGGGATAACCATGAATTACTGTACTAGAATTATTGTTCTTACTCACGCGTGGCTCAGTTTATGTTTACATACATGTATGTCCTATGCAGATGTTTGCATTCTGGAGTGTACAGAGGCAATGAGGGTGCTTTTATGTTTTTGTTTAATTTTCCCATGATTATTTTTCATTTAATTGGCATCACAAGGGAGCAAAGACCCCAAATGTATCCCCTGCACCTAATAAAGCACAGATTGTTCTTGATTAGCAGCTTCTCTAGCTACAGTAGCTGGGGAATGACAGCACTGAATTTGGTTTATAAACGTACCATGGTAAAAAAAAAAAAAAATGTTTTTGCCCAATCATACATGCAGTCCGATGCTGCATCTGTCCCCCCACCGGCTCTAAGGGTGAGAACTCAGCGTTCACATGACCATGAGTTCTCACAGCCGCTCTGAGCAGACAGTGGGACTGTCAATCACCACTCTCTGCTCTGCGCCCCCCTGTGCTTACTGAAGCACTGGGCTGTGGAGGGGGAGGGAGTGGCTGGCTCAGGCTCTTAGCAGATCACCAAGAGGCTGAGCCAGGTGCCACTCAAGACTCGAGTGGATCCCGAATTTCAAGAGGTATCTTTCCCCAGCCTGGACCGGCTGAGTGACTTCAGCCGACAGCGGATTTCAGCCCGCTGTCAGCAGAAACCGGGTCAGAGTAGTGCAGAACGAACTGCACTAATGTGATTCACAGATGTAGTACAGCCAAAAATGCTTTGGCTGTGCTTCTGCTTTAACAAATGGCATTGCTGTACATAGGGATATCGTATGTTAGAGTTTCTCATATAATTTTCCATTCTTCTCTAATAGACTGGTGAACAGAGAACCCTGGTATTGGTAGACAGGCTGGGTTGTCCTGCACCAAGGACTAAATATATGTATGCTGGAGGAGAATATTGGATTTCAGCAAGAGTGGTTCCTTACATATAGATACCTGTGTTTACACCATCTTTACCTGGCTCCAGGATGCAATTTTCAGATATACATCATTCCTTTACAGACTATTCCTATACAACTGGGTATTCTTTAGTATACACAATTGTTTTAAAGGAGAAGTATAGCCAAAGCTTATTTTTAGCTATAATTCTCCTATGGATCACAGGAGTGCAGTTAGTTCTGCACTCCTGTGACCTGGTTTCAGCCAACAGTGGGCTGAAGCCCGCTCTTAACTGACATCACAGAGCTGGTCCAGGCTTTGTAAGGATCCTGACCATGGACTGGCACCTGGCTCAGCCTCTCAGTGCTCTGCTAAGGGCCTTAGTCAGCCCCTCCACAGCCCAGTGCTCCAGTGAGTGCTGAAGGGGCAGAGCAGAGCATAGAGTTGGAGACTGATAGTTATGGCTCTGTCCTCAGAGAGAAGGGGAAAACTGAGCAGTCAGTGGTGTTTAATCGCTCAGTTCTCTGTGTAGAGCAAGAGGGGAGAGATGTAGCATCGGATCAAAGCTGCATCCACCTAGGTGAGTATAATTTAGTTTTTTTTATAAAGTCCACACGTCTTTTTTTTAAAGGGACAATGAAGAAAAGTCGTTACTAGTCTTTAGTATGCCTATAAAATGGCTCCTGAAAGGTCACCATCTTGTAATAAATATAACAGACTGTATTTACAAAGCTGTAAATTATAATTCTAAACTGTGGCACTATTTTGACAGAAACAAGTAGTAACTAGGTGGTACTGCTGGAAATAGCAATCTAATTCTCACTTACACATTCTTTAATTCAGGTGCGTTTTCTTTAAGATGATTGATGTAATGCTTTATGACATACTATCACACCACACACCCCAGAATGCTTTATAATGGAAAAAATATTGGACAGGCCATCTTTTAAGAATCACACTGCAAAACAGTGCAAGGATGTGAACAGTGCATATTTATGACATCAGGGCTATGTGTACATTTGTTATACTGCATTGCAGCGTTACATATGAATGGGCCCTTAAACAGTACATCAACAGTCCTGTTTTCTGTTTGTCACCTTCTTAAAGGTGTTGGATTTTTAAAACTGTACAACTACCTAAAGTCTCCCTTTCATTGGGACAAGGAAACATTTTAGAGCCACAATTATTTAGAGTTAGTATAAAAATCTGTTCATAAATATACAGTAGGTGTGGATGTACAAACTAGACTGAATGCAGACAATAGGCTTTCCCGATGTCCTACAGGGAAGAAGAATGGCTTAGTTTAAAATGAACCTTTGTGTAGAGGACATATATTTATAAGGCTCCATGCACACTGGGTGTTTTAATAACACTGGTAACATTAGCTGTGTAAAGTCTTTTTGAGTATTTCAGCATTTTTGTATTTGCGTTTTGCCAAGTTTTTTCATGTTTGTGTTTTTTAGTTTTATTTGACCAAAATAAAAAAAAAATTTTTGGTGAAAAAAAAAAAACACGTCCAAAAACACTGGTTTGCTGCATTTTTCAGCTAAAAAAAACTCCTTGAGAAACCCACTAATCCTAGGGTTTTTTTCCAGCCAAAAAACGTTGATTACAGTCTATGTGTACAAGGACACATAGGATAACATGCTGGGGAGTTTACTGGCTGTAGAAAAAAACTGTCAAAAGCCAAAAACAGCCGCTGTAAAAACGTCCAGTGTGCATGAGGACTAAAAGGCATCAACCACAGAGCAGCTTGACAGCTGGAAAAAGCCAGAAGCCAAAGCAGCATATTTCATCTACACTATGATTTCATGTAAACCATCCAAAATCCTTACTCACACCCAAAGGAACAGACAAGGAAACGATCACAAATGTTCAGTTTTCAGCACAGGTCTAAGGGAATCAAAAGGAGAGGCTTATTTTTTCAGAAGCGGTGTGAACAGCTACTGTATATGTGACATTGAATGTATTGCCAAGTGATGTCTTGTGAAAGTCTTTAAGGGCCAACAATCAGCAATTCCAGATGGCTTACTTGGTACTATAATCCTTATAGGTTAAAAAAAAATAACTCCCTGTCCTCAATGTAAACATTTGCTTTGCAGGACAAATTCATACACCATACTTGGATGCCTACAGAACGAAGACAATTACATTACACACTGATTTTTCTGTGTAAGCTGCAAAGAAAAAGCTACAGTGAGAGTAGTGTACAGATAGAGGTCCTTAGCATGAATAAATGTATTTAATGGAACACTATAACCAAGAAATAAAAATTAGCACAAAGTTTGCCTAATATCATGCTAACATGAAAATTAAAATTCCCAAGATCATGCTAAGGTGCACTTACGGTTTCTTATTTTCAGTGTGTTACAGCAGTACCTGTAACATCTAGGTCTAACATGGGAAATACACTGCCATGTTGTTGCCCTGAGCCTATACAATCCCCTACTGCAGCCATAAATAAAATGCAAACACAGATAAGGGTAGATTTACCAGAACTGGAGCACTCAATCTGGTGCAGCTGTTCATGGTAGCCAATCAGCTTCTAACTTCAGCTTGTTCAGTTAAGCTTTGGCAATAAAACCTGGAAGCTGATTGGTTTCTATGCAGAGCTGCACCATATTTTGCACTCTCCAGTTTTCGTAAATAACTCCTATTGTGTCATTTCCACATTTTGGAGTCATACCTCTGGGCTTAAGGGTGCTCTTTAACATGGGTAAATGCAACAAGCACAATAATTTGAAAACCTTGCACTTCAGATACTAAATTCTTAAATTTAAATATATTTAACCAGCATTCTGAAGTTTGCCTGTGGCAGCAATATGTAGTACACAACATGAAAATGCAAAATTTTCAGGATCTCTAGCACTTAAAATGCTAGATGACTTACATAATAGCTAAGTGTTAAATCTACGGGAGCTACATTTAAAAACTATAAGCCCCCTACTTTTACTTTTTGCACTTCTACCAGTACAAAAAAAAAATATTTGTTTTTCTTAGCTTGTGGGGAGCATTAATACTGAGAGGTACTGCACAGCTTTACAACATAGAGGTTGGCTTGCCCTGTGTGGCCTGCACAAGGAACATGTGACTCTGGTACACACTACAAAGGAAGACGAGGGCTGTTGAAGAGAAAATTCGAAGACAAGTATTTTGGGACTAATGGCAATTGTTCTAAAACAACCTGCAATTTTCTTCTTCAGTTACTAATGTGTATTTCAATACCAACAAACCTGATCTTGTTAACAGCTATCCCAAGTGCTTTCCTACATATTGTATAACAAGCTCTGTATACCAGTGCAACATATAAAAAGAGGACTATTTCAAGATCTTAAAAAAGGCACATTTTTGTTCAACCACGAAGATTCCAACTTCCTTCAAATAAGGCATCATTCAAAATGGCCTTCTGAAAAATAGCACAGCCGGTATCTATACTTCATACAAAGTTTATTTTGTTCAAAATGGAGTTTGCATTATTCGTGACGGTGAAGGCGGAGAGGTGGAGGAATTGTTCATTTTTGGTGAATTGGAGATTTGAAGTTCTTCAAGTTTCCTGACATAATCGTCACGTATTGCCAGCAGCTCCATGTAGCGTTGTTCTACAGGGTTTGGCTGCTGTCGATTGAGAGACAAAAACAGGAAGAAATCAATCAAGCTAAAGGGAAGATAAAATGCCTCATACTATGCATTCAACATTATTAGTATCTAACAAGCTCCCGAGTGCCTGAACCTACCATTTTTTAGCCTTCTTTAGAATTTTGGGAATTCAATCAACCATGTTCCTGTTTGTTGCCCTCTTCCTTTGAGGCCATCCCACATTCAAAAGAAATCTCTTGTGTTGACCGTGCTTATATACTTTTGAGTCAGAGACCTGGAACATGCATATAGATATAGAGGACTATACTTTTGTCTAACGATCTTAAACTGTATACTTGTTTCAGGTCAAAGACATCAAGCACTCAAGCCAGGAAGTCAGAATGACAGGCCCCTCCTCTATGTATACTCCTGGAACCAGTCAAACCCCTCTTTAGTCTGTCTGTACACTATATTATACTGTATACTCTCCTCATTACACTGTACAGTACATTGGAAACTGCTCAGCTATCCACTATATACACTGTACTATAGGATGTGTGTACCCTATGGAGTCCCCGCTGTCAGAATACAATTGCACAGCAGGGAAGATTTCGGCATCCATATCACTTGTGTGGGTGCAGGGATTTGCAAGTTTTTTCTTGTTCAACCTGCTGGTTGAAAAACAAAAAAAACCTATGTGTATAACCAGCTTAGGAATGGCTCCTCACAGGATAAGTCAGAGACCCTCCGCTCAGAGGCGATAGCTTCTAAAGAGCAGAGAGAACAAGATTTAGGTCTCAAGGGGACATAGGAGCATGTACAGGTGGGAGAAATGTGAACTACACCCTGAACACAGTCCTTAACTAAGGAGTGAGAGGTCAAAGGTCTCCAAAACAGAATGGCAAAAGCCAAGATTTGTTCTTTGATGGTACTCCAAGCCAGATGCTGATCCAGACTGAAGAGAAGATAGATACGTACCATAAAGAACTTTCTAGGATGAACTAGCACCAAATGACAGACCTTCCAGGTGCTAAGGTAGACTTTACGAGATGTCGACTTCCCAACCTTCAAGAGCACAAGTATGACAGAATCCCTTAGGTTGGTGGATTCAACAGCTATGTCGTTATAGCCAACAACCAAGAAGCAGGATGGAAACCACCCAAGTCGGAAGGGCCGCTGAACATCTACTAGGATTCAGAGTATGTCTGAGTACTACGTCGTCCTGGGTCAGTTTGGTGCAGTTAGCATTGCCGGAATGTCCTCCATCTCTGCAGAGCAGACAAGACTGATCCTTGTGGGGCAGAAAGCATAGTTCAGGCTGAGCCGATACCATGGTATCACCAAAGCATGCATTGCAAAGGTCTGAAGGCCTGGCAACAAACCTGTCCAGTTTGTTGATGACTCTGGATGCCAGCAGTTCCATGTCTGGTGTCCTCCACATGTAGCAAAAGACTTGAAACACCATTCCCCTGGATCCACACATTGCTGGCTGATGATGTCCGCATCCCAAATCTCCATGTCTGGATGTGGACTGTGGACAGGGCCAGAATGTCAAGTTCTGCCTCAGAGAAGATTAATTCCATATTCTGCTTCCTTGATTGATGCTGGCTGCTGGATTTTGTCTGGCATCTGTGCAATAGAGAAGCTCAACATTGAAAGGCCAATCAAATTGTCCTGAGTTCTATAATGCTGAAAGGAAGGCAAGTTTCCATCAACAAACGACTGCCATACACTGAGAAAGTGTCCAGGACTGCTTCCCAGCCAAACAGGCTGGCATCTGTTATGAAAACCTTTCAAGTCTGTGACGGAAAAGTCTTCCTTAACTCTAGTGCTGGACTGAAAAGCCACCAGGCTAGAAATAGCCTGGCTTCTGGGCCAGAGCATTGGGTAGTCTAAGGACTGAGTCAGTGTCCCATGCTGCCAGAACGTTGAGCTAAAACAGTCTGGAATGAAAGTGGTCTTATGGTACGGTCTTGAAGGAGGCAACCCTTAGACCCAAGTCTTTTATGTTAACAAAAAATAAGTGCCCAGGCATGAGAGCAAAGGGTCAGAAGCTTTTCCCACGGCTGGAATATCTAGAAGTGTTTTTCAGGCCCAAGTACCCCAATCTCAGATAGGTCCCGGGACAACTTACTCAGATTGAGGATCCAACCAAAGCTCTGCAGAGTCTGCACTGTCTGTTAGATGTCTCTAACAGTGGAGATCATCCAGGTACCCCACAACATGGATTCCCCGTGCGAGGAGCAGAGTCAAGATCAGGGAAAGCACCTTGATGAAAACCCAGGGAGGCATGGACAGGCCAAAGAGAAGAGCGAAGAATTGGTAATGTTGGTTATCCACAGCAATGTAAAGATAGCAATGATGAAACCGAAAGATGCGTATGTGCAAAGTAAGCATCCCAGATGTCTATTGAGGCCAGAAAATCCCCAAGAGGGAGGGACCAATCTGGCAATTTCAATGCAGACATTTTGAGCCTGTAAGAACAAGCTGAGCGTCATCAAATCCAAAATGGGCTGATCTCTTTTCTTTTGAGAACTGTACGTTAGAATAAGAACCTTGAAAACGATTTTCTGTTGGTACAGGGGTAGGACCCCTTTTGACTAAAGCTACTGGACTTCAGGAAGCAGATCTAGCAGTTGTGACTGGGTAAGGAGACATATTTGACAACATGAAGTGGGAAGGAGGCGAAGTTTAAAAATCCACTTTTTAGGCCCTGTAAATGACACTGAATTCAAGCGTCTGAGATTTTCTGGGGCCAGAAGAATGACAGTGTCCCCCCAGTTATAAAAGTGTGGGTGGCCCATCACTGAAAAGAAGCCATGGAACCAGTCTTGGCTTGTTCGGAGGGCCATGTTCTCTTACAAAAATATGTTCCAGTCTTAGACTTGGCATTGGAAGTCTGGAAGGGATGAAAGGAACTATTCCTAACCTCGGGAGTAGAATAACTACTAGTAGAAATGCAAGTCTTCTTTTTGTGGGGGAGGAGAGTACTCTTACAACTTTAATCTCCTTGATGTAATTATCCAAGGAGGGACCAAACAGACATTCACCTTCAAAGGGTAATCAGTCAAGTTTCCTAGGAGCTCAGCTGACCAGCATTTAAGCCAAAGTGGCCCAAGCATGGGGCAGGAAAGAAGATTCATCCTGGAGATATAACGTAGTGTACCCACCAAGCATTTACAAAAGCACAAGGTTGTAGGTAAAAGGTGCAACTGACTGTAGCCAGATGCATCCATAGAGATGACACTAGGGTTTAGGGCCATGTGCTTAGTCTAGACAGCACTTTTCTGGCAGACTGCCATAGATGCAAGCAAAGGTTGCATGGCGTGGCCTACCAATATAAGGAGAGCTCTAGAGAGGGCATCTAACTTCTTGTCTATCAGATCTATAAACATGCAGGCTGTTTAAAGGGCTTCTGCCCTGTACTCACCATAGCAGATCTAGTAGGCAGGAGTGACAGGGCATATACTCCATCCTCACCTCGCCCTTCACAATGTGCAAATCTTCACAGAGGTCTTGAGGGACAGGGCTCTGCCACAGGGAGACCACAGTCCGGGAACGGTAAAGTACCCTTCAGCTAACTCCACACATTGCACTGTGTGTCAAGGAGAGTGCCCAAAATAGGGTCTAGTGCATGGGCGCAAAATTACAGGACACTCCCCACATTTTACACCCATTGTGGAGCCTGTGTCCTGTACTATATCTAACCATTACCATTGTCACTTCACATTATAACTTTTCATTGTACCTGTTGTCTTATCCTTGTGTTCCACCTGATGTAGTAATTGACCCAGAGCTCCAGGTGGCGCATACTCGCTACAGGATACAGCACTCGATTCAACTCCTTTGTGTAGAATGGGTTGATGTACTTCGATTTCTCACTGTTTAACCAAGACCACAGAGACTGCGTTTTTTCTCTTAGTTTCTGAAATAAGACATGACATTTTAAAATCAGACAACACGGTGACAAAGATAAGCAATTGGTTAACACGGCTGCTAAAGGTATACTAACAAGTCAGTTTACCTCTTTTTCCCGCAAAGACTCACAGTTATACAAGAAAGATCCAAATCTGCAACTGTATAGATGATCCAGGATTGTAATCAAAAAGTGTTCATTGAACTCAAACGCTGTTGGAAACTGGAGGAAGAAAAAAAGTTTTACAGCTGGGCTTAAAGCAACCCTAAGGCAATACTACATTTTTTTTAAACCAAGCCATAAAATTCTCATTTTCTGCTGCCCATGCTGCTGAACGTCAATGCGATCCTGGGAAATCTTCAAGTGAAGTCTGGTGTAAAACTGTAGACTTCCAGGTCTTAATTTCCTGGGTTGTTCTAACCTCTCACTTGTTCCTCCTACTGACCTCCATGTAAATACCCTTTCTGTGATGGGTGGAGACCAGCAGAAAGAACCAGCAAGAGTGCAGGAGTCCCAGGAGAGTGACAATCTCAAAAGTATAATTTTCCCACTGGACTGGCATGAGGTCTTCAAAAATCGAAGTGGCATTCGGCTGTGTGGGCAACTTTAATGATAAAACTGTCTTTTAAAGGTATAGCGATAGGGTCCTTTTACAGAAAATATGACTTGCAAGAAAAACGTCATTCATTTCTGAGCTCTTTCGGGAAATCATAGTTCCCTGGCTTTCACCCAATACACTTCTCTTCCAAAATCGCCTTACTCAAATGAGCTTCGGCTTGTATAGCGAAGTGTACTTTTGCAAAACTCTTCTAAATCTTTTAGGCAAACTACTAGCATCTTTGCTGCTACCTTTAAAAGAAAGCCTCAGGTCCAATATAAAGTTCTTAAAGGGTGTGCTGACTGTCACTTTGAAGAAGCAGCTAGCATGCTGTCAACAAGCCTCGTGTAGTTTGGATGTTTGCTAGCAGCTTGTTTAAAATGACAGCACTCCTGTTATGCTTTCTACTTAATATAACCAAATTGGAGATAGATTGTGTTAGAACAAAGCATCTTGAGCTCTGCCTTCGTAAATATTTGCTGTACACACTGGCGTTATACAAGCTGAAGTCCGTGTGAACAAAGACAACAGGAGCAGAGATCTAAGCACTAGTACTTGCTGTGTTAGGTTTGCACACACATATACTGGATACTGAGCAGAACTCAAGATCTGTACAGCAAGTTCCCCAGTTTACAACAGTGGCATGAAACAAACATTATAACTGAAAATAATCATACTAAGAGTCTTCAGGAAATGCCTCAGGAGGACAGGCCTCTTGAGGACCATGGACAAAACAGGTTCACAAGACCAGACCAGCTAGCTTACAAACAAAAGGCTCAAGCCTCACAATACCAACCCTTGGAATCAGGGTTGGAATATAACCATTATCTACCTGCCCAATCTTAAACAGAGCATAGGTCTAGGAGACATGTGGCCTGCCTCAAGTGAAGCATCCACAACTGTGCAGTGAAGGGCATGAACCTTAACCGAACAGCCAAAAGCGTTTGCCTGAGAAGGGTCAGAGCGGAGGAAGGGATCAGGAGAAAACTTCAGGAGACTGCAGACCAGCCATGGAAAAGGACTTAAAGGCACTGTAAACATTCCTACTTGCTCCTTGTTTTTCACCCACATGATATGCATGGATCATATATTTTCATGGCGTCATTGGCCATGACGGAAGATGGGGCTTCTAGTCATTTCATTCACAGATCCCTGTGAATGAATGATGTGGTTGTACAGGTGAAGCCCCACACACCTGTGCCGATTTTACATGTGATAGTTCTGGCAGGGGAGCAGTTTTATGGTGGAAGGGGAAGCATTTGACCCATGTTACACCCTAAATACAGTGCAGAAGGTGAAAAAAACACCACAAAGTCATGAAAGGTTGGTAAAAAAAAAAAATGGTTAGACTTGTTTCAGTAGATCAGGAGAAAAGATGTCCAACCTTTAAAGAACATCAGCATAAAACTGAGACATGCTGGGCTGAATAGGGGTTATGTGGGGGCAACCTTATAACTTTTCTGTTTGCGAGTGGCCCCACCTCCTGTAGGCAGCAGTAAAGCCAACGGTTTCTGAATTCCTGTGTCCCTTAATGGTGAATGGAAAAAATATTTTACTTGTTGCCTGGCATCACCTGCACAAGGAAACTCAGGGATGACTACTATAAAGAACTGGTACACATTAGCTGTATATTCAAAGCTTACCTGCTTTGACATCTGCCACACACAGTCAATGAACTGGAGGAAGATGGGAGACCTGTCAGCATCAGCATGGTTCTTATCACCATGTCCAATTCTCTGCAAAGGAACAAGATGACATCAGATTGATCTAACAGGTGGATAAATATTTTAGGAAGAAGCAAGGAAATAAGGAGCTGCCTTTAATTACACATTACATAAAATTATTTTACCAATTTTCAAGCTGCAGAAAAGCATCACCTTATCTCCCCATTTTTTTTTTTAGACTATTTGGTTATAAAGAGTAATGGTAAATCTGCCACAAACCTGGGCAGCACAACCAGACTAACGTTACCTTTAGTGAAAGCCAAATGCATAAATGTTAACATACAGAAATCTGAGGTTTCCTGAATTTTTAAACTTTTACTGAAGATTGGTCATATCTCTTCTCTCCTCTAAAGGGTCCATTAGGGTTCTTTCAAGTGAAGAGTGAATCAATTACTTAAGAATCTGTAAGTTATTTTTCTGAACAATCTTTACCAAATAATGCACCCATGGGGACATGGCTATATTTGCCAAAAGACAAATCTAGTCTGTGCTTAAAGAAGTTGTGTACTAAATGGCAACACCAAAATACATAATATAGGGCTTATACACATCAACCCACATGCCTAAATGCATGAACACTACTGTATGCTGTGAAGAAGCAGTGGTGAAGCGGGTGGTGCAATGTGTTGTTACACTGCATCACACTTAAACTTTTTGCGCACTGCAAAATGACACTTTAATCAAGATTTTGCACTCCAGCGCATTGCGACATGCGATGGTGACGTGCTACACTGTATAAAAATGGAAACATGCTTTTTTTTTTTTTAATGGGAACTACATGGTTTTTGTCTACCCAAAAACAGCACAGAATTACAAATATTATTTTGTTACCATGCAGTCTCACCGTTAAAAATAATTATGTGAAGAAAAAGAGCTTATTGATACACAGTAAGCTAAAAACCAAAATCCATCATGAAAAAAAAAAATAAGTGATCAAAAATCTTTTCTATGCTAGAAAAGTATGTCTAAAACTATCTTAACCAAAAAAAAAAATAAAAAAAAAATTAAAAACAGATCCAACTAGTAAGTAAAATAAAATAGATATAAATGGCCAAAAAATGACTGCCTTGGATTCTTTTATTCATAATAAATTATTAGTAATGAGGACAACGCACATTTTTGTGCAAGTCAAAAGCGTTATGGTGTGAACTAAGCAGTTTTTTTCTTTGTGACCTTGTGTGGATCTACTAGATCAATAGAGCTTGACAAATATGGTGTGAACGAGCTCTTAAGAGTCTTGCCCTGTTTCTAAAGTAAACAGCTGTCAAAAATGCATGTCAAAAAATGCATGCAAGTCTAGGAGGAGGATTTTATACAGATGTTATGGGAAGTTTCAAGGTTCTTTACAGTAACAGGTGACCATCATCTTTTTCTCTTAAAGTTATTTGTGCACAGCCTGCTAGCTATACATATACATCAGACAATATGTTGTCTTCAACACTTAGTGATTCTAACGGTTCAATTTAAAAAAACAAAACCAAAAAAACATTATACTCATCTGCTCTGTGAAATGGCTTTGCACAGAGCAGCTCCAATCCTTTTCCTTTTGGGTCCCCTGCTGGCGGTCCTGGCTCCTCCCCCCTCCTGAGTGGCCCCAATGGCAAGCCTCTTGCTATGGGGACACTCAGGCAGGCTTGCTCCCAAGCCATGCTCCTGTGAATGGACATTGTCTGTTCACACACAGTGTGGCTCGGCCCTGCCACCTGCTCTCTCGCTGGCTGTGATGGACAGCAGCAGGAGCCAATGGCTCCCGCTGCTGCATGAGCCAATGAGGACCGGGAGTCCCAGGACAGCCGACGCTCCCCTGCACATCCGCGGATCGAGATGGAGCTCAGGTAAGTAGTGGGGAGCTGCACCCAGGTTTTTTACCTTCATGCATAGAATGCAAGTAAAAAACATTCTGCCTTTAGAACCACTTTAAAGTATTAAAATTCTTTAACCAGATAACAAAAGGTTGGCAACCTGTAAACACAGCTATGGCAGAGAGACAGCCTGTAAACTGAGTTGACCAAACACCATCCTTCCTTTAAGTTACTTACCGATGAGAACTTGTGTCCAAAGCTAATCCACTCCTTTTGTAGTAACACTTCAAAGCCAACTATAGTCCTGTAGTAGCTGTCCAGCATCAGCATGGACAGAGAAGTGAGCTGGGCTGTCCTGTCCCAGCCATCACTGCAATGCACAACCACAGAGCTCTTTCCAGAAGCCACTTTATCTGCAACCTGAATGGCTCCTGTTAAAACCAACTAAAGAAAGAAAAAATAATAATGTCACAAGAGCCAAAATAAAACAAATTTACAAGCTCATTTTCAAGCAGCAACTGGAAACATTCAAGAATATACCAAGCCACAATTTAGAAAAAAAACAAAAAAAACAAACAAAACATCCACAATTTCACCTTAATATGTTCCAGCCAGTGTGTGGACTCCAAGCTTGACAGCCAGTGAGACTCTTCTACTTGTGGAAACACTATATCTTTCAGTTTCTTCAGAGATTCCCTCATCACATGAATGTTGTGTATGTCCAAGAACACTAGCTCTGCAAAGGGGTAAGCGTCTTCACTCTCATAACCTCCTCCTGTGGCCTACAGAGAATTTAAATGTGGTACAATAAATAGGATGCATTAATGGTGTCCACTCAGGGGAAGTAACAAGATCTTTCGGGGGCTCTTCACCTCTATTATTTTCTTCACATTGCCCCACCACCTAGTTCTCTACAGTTGCAAGAAAAAGTATGTGAACCCCTTGGGATTACGTGGCGTTTTGCATGAATTGGGCATCAAATGTGCTCTGAACGTCATCTAAGTCACAACAATAGAAGAACACAGTCTGCTGAACATAATACTACACAAACATTAGATGTTGCCATGGTTTAATTGCACACAACATGTAAACATTCACAGTGCAGGGAGGAAAAAGTATGTGAACCTTTGGACTTAACTGGTTGACCCTCCTTTGGCAGCAATAACCTCAAACCAAACGTTTCCTGTAGTTGCAGATCAGACCTGCACAACGATCTGGAGTAATTTTGGACCACTC
Source organism: Staurois parvus (assembly GCF_062004578.1). Taxonomy (NCBI): domain Eukaryota; kingdom Metazoa; phylum Chordata; class Amphibia; order Anura; family Ranidae; genus Staurois; species Staurois parvus. Next base: position 5,609,010 of record NW_028318157.1, read on the forward strand.
CTCGTCACAAAACTGTTTCAGTGTAGCAATATTCTTGGGATGTCTGGTGTGAATCGCTCTCTTAAGGTCATGCCACAGCATTTCAATCAGGTTGAGGTCAGGACTCTGATTGGGCCACTCCAGAAGGTGTATTCTGTGCTGTTGCAGCCATTGTTTTGTTGAATTACTTGTATGCTTTGGGTCATTGTCCTGTTGCATCACCCGTCCTCTGCGGAGCTTCAGTTGGCGGACAGATGGTCGTACGTTTTCCTGAAAAATGTCTTGATAAACTCAGGAATTCATTTTCCCATCAATGACAACAATCCGTCCAGGCCCTGAGGTAGCAAAGCAGCCCCAAACCATGATGCTCCCTCCGCCATGTTTTACAGTGGGGATGAGGTTTTGATGTTGGTGTGCTGCGCCTTTTTTTCTCCACACATAGTGTTGTGTGTTCTTCCCAAACAACTCAATCTTGGTTTCATCTGTCCACAGTATATTTTGCCAGTAGTGCTGTGGAACACCCAGGTGCTCTTTTGCAAACTTCAAACATGCTGCAATATTCTTTTTGGACAGCAATGGCTTCCTCCGTGGCGTCCTCCCATGTACTCCATTCTTGTTTAATGTTTTCCTTATTGTAGATGTGTAAACAAAAATGTTAGCATGTGCCAGAGATTTCTGTAGGTCTTTAGCTGACACTCTGGGATTCTTCTTTACCTCATGCAGCATTCTGCGCTGTGCTCTTGCAGCCATTTTTACAGGACGACCACGCCAAGGGAGAGTAGCAACAGTGCTAAACTTTCTCCATTTGTAGACAGTCTGTCTTACCGTGGACACATGAACATCAAGGCTTTTGGAGATACTTTTGTAACCCTTTCCAGCTTCATGCAAGTCAACAATTCTTGATCATAGGTCTTCTGAGAGCTCTTTTCTGCGAGGCATGGTTCACATCAGACAGTGCTTACTGAAACCAGTAAACCCAAAACAGGTGTGTGTTTAAGGGCAGGACAGCTGTCAGCAACACATCCAATATCATCACACTGATTGGAGTCAAGGTTGGCTCACTCCTGGCTCCAATTAGCTCTGGGAGAAGACATTAATCTAGGGCCTCACATACTTTTTCCTCCCTGCACTGTGAATGTTTACATGTTATGTGCAATTAAACCATGGCAACATCTAATGTTTGTGTAGTATTATGTTCAGCAGACTGTGTTCTTCTATTGTTGTGACTTAGATGACGTTCAGAGCACATTTGAGGCCCAATTCATGCAAAACTCCACGTAATCCCAAGGGGTTCACATACTTTTTCTTGCAACTGTAGCTTGAGCTCCTGGGAACACGGTTTGCTTTAGTTATGGGGGAATGTTTGATCCTTTCCCCTGTCTGCCACTATGCAGGTACATGCCAGGCCTGAGCAATTTAAAAGGTGTTTGCTGCATATAAAGGTTCTTTTTAAGCACAAAATGCTTATTTCACATAAACAGAAACCATGCAGAAGGACTGGTACTGGATTTTCTTTTTCGGGTGCACTAGCTGCCTGGATTTCTTTAAAACAGATCGTATGTATATTAAAATAATGAAAAAATTGATTCTTTATATAAACTTCACCCATGTAGAATACAAAATAAGCGTTTATGAATGCACTATATATACAAGTTATTTTATGTCAATTTGCATAAAGTATTCGGACCCCCTTCACTTTTTTCAAAGCATTGTCAGCTGTGAGGCCTTTAATAGAGAGGTGTGTGCTTTTCCAAATCATGTCCAATTTAATTTACCACAGATGGACTCTAAACAAGGTGTAGAAACATCTCAGCAATGGTCTAGAGAAATGGGAGGCACCTGAGCCAAGTTTCAAATGTTGTTTCAAAGGGTTTGAATACTTACACCAATGTGATATTTCAGTTTTTCCTTTTTCAAACATTTGCAAACATTTCTAAAATTCTGTTTTCACTTTGTCATTCTGTGATATTGAGTATAGATTAAGGAGGAAAAAAAAATAATTTAAACAACTGTAGTATTAGGCTGCAACATAACAAAATTGTAAAAAGTGAAGGGGGCCTGAATACTTTTTGAATGCACTGTAGTTTATTTCCACTAAAACAAATATAGACTGCAGTATATAGCTTTAAAAACAACTAGTAAGAATACAAGACAAATATAACTTCACATAACATGGGAACATCCTCCTGCATTGTCATAACATATTGAGCAAGCTGCTCAAGAACCTCCTACCTTATTGGCCACTGCATTAACGTTGGGCCTAGCATCATAGATGGTCAATTTGGAAGTTTGGCCGTTGGCTTCTTTAATAATCTCCAGGTATCGCTCATCATCTTTGTTCCGTTTGCCACTCATGCCTACTAGCGGCTGGCTGCATCTCATAATGACAGACTGGTTTTCTGGATGGACCCAGGACAATACCTGTACAAGAAAAAGGATGTTCAAGCTAGATCTAAGTTACCATGCAAGTATGAAAAAAAAAAAAAAAGATATAAAAATGTCTCTTTATTTAATTACATATCTTTTTCTAAAGTAGATTCCAGGAAAAGTGGAAAAATCACCATTAAAAGATAAGTTCACCTTTGATATAAACATAAAAAAAAATAAATAATAATAAACGAACATCTTTTTGCAGACTCCTGTCGACTGTCAGTGTACCTGTCTACCCATGCCTTGTACAGGCAGGCAGTTTCCGAAAGACAGGAAGCATCAATGAACTGCCTAGAGCGCTCATCAGTGCTCTAGTAGTTCATTGAGAGATACAAGCCGCCAGCTACAATGGCTGATGGTAGTTGTAGTTCTCCCATTCACAGTATCCTGTGAATAATGTGGCCGGCTGGGTGGAGCCCCACATGGCTGCATTTTAAAAAAAAAACTGTGACAGCTCCAGCCCGCTGCATTGAAGGGGTGTGGGGGCTGTTGCAACAGTAACATGTTACCCCCTGATAATGGGTATAACGTAACGTGTTTACAAAAGGTGAACTTATCTTTTTTTTGCTTACAAACGATTTTATTGAGTATAAGTAGACAATAAAATAACAGCACATTTTCAAATATTAACAGCAAAAACAAGGCACTGAAGAGTACAATTCAGAAAAATATATCATAATAAGGAAGAGAAGAAACAGAAGAAAAGTAGATTGCAAGTACATGAAATACGTTAATAAGAGAAATTGAATGATACGTCTGCCAACAGCATCTGTCAGTCATTGTTTACTGAAAACATTATCAATCATGCAATAAATGTCTATAATCCCTCCATGACTCCCATTTTTTATCAAATAAGTGCATCTTATCCAGCAGAGTATAATGAATGCGTTCCATCAGCATTACAGCATCAATTCTGTGTAGGATGGAGGCCAAAGGTACAGCATTGGATCTCCAGTGTAAGGCAATAGACCATAAAGTGGCAATACAAATAGTATGTATCAATCTCATAATGGCATCAGGGACCCCTGGGATATGAGCCCCCAATAGACAAGTTTGAATAGATAAGCATACTGGGGTGCCCGCCAATGAGGTAGCCACCTCGGATATCTTGCGCCAAATCAAAGATATGGACGGGCAATCCCAAAATATATGCACCAAAGTGCCTGTAAAACCACAGCCCCGAAAACATAGAGGGGACGTTTGTGGGTACAATCTATGTAGTCTTGATGGGGTATAATACCATCTAGTTAAAACCTTAAGGGCTGTTTCACGAACAGAAAGAGATCGAGAGCTTTTACAGATATTATCCACCATGGAATCCCAATCCTCATCCGAAAAAGTGGTACCACTATCCTCCTCCCACCTCTGTCGGTACAACGGAGGCGTATGAAAGAGACAAAGTAAAGATTGGTGATAAAAATTGGAAATAAGACCCCTACCCCTGGGAGAGTCACGGCTGGTACGTTCAAAAAAGGAAACCGGAGAAGACGGTGTAAGGCCAAATTGTGATTCAAAAAAGTGTCTAATCTGTCGGTAACGATGGTACTCGCGAAGGGGAATATCAAAAAGCGCGCGCAGCATATCAAAGGTAATGTAAGATCCTCCTCTTTGAAAATCAGATAAACTGATAAGAGATTGATCATACCACCAACGAAACAGTTGAGAAGAAAAAGCTGGTGCAAAAGTTGGATCACCAAAAAATGAAAAACCGGGGGGAATAGGAGAGACCAAATTTAATTTAAATTTGAATGTGGACCAAAGTGTCATTGAATGGGTCACTATGGAGTTATAAAAGGTAAGTGAACGTGGAGAGATCCTGGACCACAAAATACTCGGTAAGTAGAAGGGGCGTATAGACTGAGATTCAAACTTGACCCATGGGATCTGAGAGTTAATAGTTGCCCACTGTGATAGCTGCGCAAAACGAGCCGAAAGGTAATATAGCCAAAAATTGGGAAGACCGAGGCCTCCAGTCCGTTGTGAGCGGTATAAAATCGCTGAGGCAAAACGTGCACGCTTATTACCCCAGATAAAATTATTAATGGTCCGCTGAAATTGGTTCAAAAACGTTTTTGAGACTGGAACTAGAAGTGCTCTAAAAAGATAAAGAAGTTTAGGCAAAATATTCATTTTAACAGCCGTGACTCTACCCAAGAAGGAAATAGGATAACCATGCCAAATCCTCAGTAGCGTAGATAGACGTGATATACACGGTGGATAATTAGCAGCAAACATATCTGAATAACTGGGAGTGAGATTAATACCTAAATAGGATATCCGGTCTGTAGACCAGCGGAATGGAAAAGAACTGCGGAGAGATGCACTTAGGGAATCAGGAATATTAACCGGCATAACCACCGATTTGGTAAAATTAACAGTAAGACCTGACGTCATAGCAAAATCATTCAGTATGGCACATAAATTAGGCAATGAAGTCAACGGGTTAGTAAGAAAAAGCATAACATCATCAGCATACATGCTCATTTTAAATTGTGAGACTAAAATGGGTAGCCTGAAATATCCGGGTGTGATCTGATCGCTACTGCCAAAGGTTCCAACACCAGTGCAAATAAAAGGGGTGAAAGGGGACAGCCCTGACGGGTACCTCTACCCAATGTGAAAAAGTCTGAATTGCAGCCAGGGAGCCGAATTCTTGTCTTCGGAGAGTCATATAGGGTGTGTATACCGGCTAAAAATTCGTCATTAAAGCCCATTTTTCGTAGCAAGGAAAACATATAGGGCCAAAGAACACTGTCAAAGGCCTTGTTTATATCCAGACTCATCAGCAGGACCTCTTTAGAATGTAAATTGGCATCTTGAATAACATTGAGCGTGTGGTGAATATTATCAGTGATAAATCTGTCAGGGATAAATCCAGATTGGTCCGGAGAGACCAAAGAGGAGATAATAGGGGCCAACCTGTCCGCCAAAATTCGGCTAAATATTTTCAGATCATTATTCATTACTGAGATAGGTCTATAATTTTGTGGTAAGCTGTGGTCCTTCTGTGCTTTGGGTATTAAAGACATGTTAGCCAACAGCATCTCCTCCGGGAACCTACCCCCCTGCAAAACATCATTAAATAAAGTTATCAGATAGGGAGCCAAAGTAGAGGCAAAATGTTTGTAATAACTAGCAGTGTACCCGTCCGGACCTGGCGCAGTAGAGCTTTTCAGGGCACTAATTGCACGAGTTATCTCCTCCAGAGTGCAGGGGGTATTAAGAGAAGCAACTTGAGAAGGTGTAAGGGCAGGGAGGGGTATAGAATCCAGCCACGAGGCTGCTAGTGAAACAGAGTCCGACCGTGGAGGGGCTAATAGGTTAGAATAAAAGTTTTCAAAAATGCCCAAAACCTCCTGAGGCAGAGATGAGATAGTACCCGAGTTAGTACGCAATTTATAAATATGTGGGGGACGCATGGAGTGATTCAGTTTCCTAGCAAACATAGTGGAAGCCGAGTTGCTATGTAACAAAAACGAGGCTTTTGACCAGCGGAGAGCTTTTTCAGTTTTTTGGGATAGCAGAGTATTCAATTCTAAGCGCTTTTGAGATAATAACTGTTTATTAAGAAGAGATGGGTTGGCAATATGACTTCGGTAATGTGCTTCCAACTCACAGGTAAGAAGCAGAATTTGCTGCCATCGTTTTCTATTTCTGGATGAAGCCATAGAAATAAGGCGGCCTCGTAGGACCGCCTTATGGGCTACCCATAATGTGGCTGGAGAAATATCAGGAGTCGAATTAGATTGAAAATATTCCAAAATAGATGTAGCCACTTCATGGCGGGAGTCTACATCCGTAAGCATAGAATCATTGAGTCTCCATGAGAAGGGAGTGGGTGCAAGTCCCATACATGTGATAGACAAGGCTATAATATTGTGATCCGACCAAGGACTCAAGTGGATGTTAGCTATCCTAGAGTTTGCTAATAAAATAGGGGTGCAATAAATATAGTCTAATCTAGCATAAGAGTCATGTGGGTGAGAATAAAATGAATATTCCCTAGCTCCTACATTACGCGCCCTCCAGGCATCTACTAACTGGAGGGCCTCTAGTCTTTTAGTAAGTGATTTTGGGAAGGCGTGGGAAGAGTGCAAGGGTGAGCTACGGTCTAAAAGAGGATTTGCTACCAGGTTGAAATCACCACCCACCAACAGATGGGGTGACAAAAATCTATCAAGAACATCAAAAAATTTTGAGAAAAAGGTAGCTTGTGCCGAATTCGGTGCGTAAACATTTGCTATTGTAAGTTCTCGGCCTGAAAGGGTGCCCTTAAGAATAATAAACTTACTGTCTGGATCACGGTACACAAGTTGAACCTCAAAGGGGATTGAATTATGTAGAAAAATGGCCACCCCTCTACTCTTGGAGTGTAAAGTATAATACCCTTGTCTATAGGATTTATGGAAATATGTCGGGTGTTTTGCGGCTGCAAAATGTGTTTCCTGCAATAAAATAATTTTAGCCCCTAATCGCCTATATTGGAGAAAGGCTGTTTTGCGTTTGGCGAATTGAAACCCTGGACATTATGCGAGATACATTGAATCACCATAATATGCAAAAATTATTACTATCAGCAAAAAAAATACACATTGACAAGACATATACTCGAATTATTTGGCTAGATGTAAGGACCTTCAAGTCCGTAACAAATAGACTTACGGGTAGCATTACCAGTCTGGGGGACATCCAGACCCCAAAATGGGGGTCGTGATGTCCGCACACCGGCATCAAGCCAACATCATGTACTAAAGTTTTGAGGAAAAAAAAGACAAAAAACAGTAAAAGTGAAGCAATGATAGCTTCTACAATGAAAAGAGTAACTGAGAGACATGGATCAGGCAGGCAATTAGCCATACCTGAAAAAACAAAAAATTTCAACATCAAAGGGCCAATCGGGCCCAAACCCTGTCTCCATAACACATGAAAAACGGAGCCGTCACCCCACAATCGGGCGCTGACTCCTCCGGTCATGTCAGGAGGCAGGGTGGGGTAACGTGTCCAAGAGTCATGAGACCATGAATCAGTGGGCGATATTCAGAGGGCCCGAAGACCCTTGTTAGGCTTAAACACATCCAGTTATCAACGAGAGAGTATACATAGTCTATAGAAACACAGAAACAGCACAATAGCGTCCACAAAAAAACACACATCCCCAAGGTGTAGGGGGATGATGAAAAATAGAAACCCTGTGGGTTGCCTCCTATCCCAATCAAGGGAAACAGCAGACCAGGAACATCGATACAAATAATAATAGGCAGGAAGGCATGGTCCCATCAGCCTAGTTCTTGTCGGGCCCTCCTCCTGTCCCTCCGTGGAGATGGAGTGTGCCAGATAGGAGAGACACGAGGTGTAGAAGGAGGACGCTGAAGCGATGGGGCACCTGCCAAGCCCAACTTGGTCAGGATCTCTCTGCCTTCAGGAAGGGATGTAGCAATATATGTGCTCCCATTATGTGGAACTATCAACTTAAAAGGGAAGCCCCATTTATAACGGATACGAGCTGAAAAGAGAGCCGTTGTAACCTCCTTCATTTTCCTGCGCTTCTCCAACGTAGACGGAGAAACATCTGGAAAAATTTGTAAAATCGAGCCTTCAAAGGAGATCGTTGGAGTATTGCGAGCAGCTCTGAGTATGTCTTCTTTGGTCAGGAAATCCTTTAGACATAGAACAATGTCCCTAGGCGGTTTATCACTAGGGGGTTTAGGGCGCAGGGCTCTATGGATGCGATCACAGGCAAAGGACCCGGGGCTGCGATCCGGAAGGAGAGATTTGAATAGCTTGGTAACGGTATGTGAGAGATCAGATACAGATTCGGAATTCCCCTGACTCGCAGATTATTTCTGCGGTTGCGATTATCAAGGTCCTCAACCTGTGCCTGCAATTGTAAAAAGGCCGTGTGTAGATGATCATGTTCTCTGGAAAGGTCCCCATAGGCTAGGCTAAGTTCATCATGTTTAGTTTCCAAGCGATCGGTTCTAGAGCCCAATGTGGCTATTTCCTGAGAGAGAACATTAGTGCTTTTGTGTAATTCTGATTGGAATTTGGCGGCCAGTTTGGTGTACATGGTTTCCAAGCAAGATTCCAGGTCACCCTTTGTAAGTTGTTGTGCATCTTCACTGACCAGAGTTAACGAAGGAGCTGTGATATCCTGCATGGGTTCGGATGGGGATGCTCGTTCCGCGTCACCTGGAGACATGTTGCAAATCTCGTGTGTCTTAAGTAGATATGTCGTGAGGGACTTTTGAGCTTGTCCCTTCTTTTTCTTGGTGGACGGCATACAGGGAGTCTCCTGGGGGTGATCAACTGAAAAGTGGATAACAAAAGGAGATATTGACCCCAGGGGACCTATAACGCCCGAATCAGGTCTAGGGTTGTAATTACATAAACGCGATCAAGCTTATCCGAAAAAACTTTATATTGTAAATACAGTTAGCAAGCTGTGAGGATGTAGAGTGGACATAGGCCGTGGTGCACCCCATTAATAGCTCCAGGATCTGGGAGGAACGGGGGGGCAAGCACAGATCAGAGGAGCCCTCATGATGGCCCAAGAGTCCTCCAGGGCAAATCCAGTCAGCCCATGCACCCCTCCAGGGCAGTATATAGGCCTCAGTGGGCTTCTGGGCCCAGCAAAGGCTGCAATCACAGATGAAGGGGGTCCCTGGAGTGGTGGGCGGGAGTCCCGTCTCCCGAGTCACCGGAGGGGGACAGGATGGTCAGTATCCACCAGCTTCCTGCACTCACCGTGGCTCGGATGAGGGGGAGGAGGTCCAGACCGGATCCAATAGGCCGCAGCCACAGGGAACGGTAATATGCTGCGCCGCTGCTCCCCCAGGCCCAGGGGATGCAGAGGGTGTCACCGATGTCCCAGGGAGATCCGCCACCGCCCGGATGGCAGCGGATGCAGACACAAACCTCCGGAGTCCCGGACCATGCGGCCGCGCGCATCCGCCGCCACAGATGGCGGAGATATCCTCCAGGGCCTCTCTCCCAGGCACAGGGGAAGCACCTAAAGCTCCAGCCGCTCCGCCGTAGTCCTCAGCAGCACGGATGGCGGCGGATTGTATGGGTCGGCGACGGAGCTCCGGATTATGCGGCCGCTCCGGTCGCCATCTTGGACACGCCCCCGTGAACTTATCTTTTAACCACCTTCAGCTCCGGAAGACGTACCCAGTTCCCGACCAGGCCATTTTTTGCGATAGGGCGCTGCATTGATTTACCTGATAATTACGCGCTCATGTACCCAAATTAAGTTTATGTCCTTTTTTTCCCACAAATAGAGCTTTCTTTTGGTGGTATTTGATCACCTCTGCAGTTTTTACATTATAAATAAAAAGACCGTCAGTTTAAAAAAAAACAAAAAACAAAAAAAAAAAAACGAATAATATTTTTTAGTTTCGACTAAAAAACATCCAATAAAAAAAATTTTAAAATCAAATTTCTTCATAAAATTTAAGCCAAAATGTATTCTGCTACATATTCTTGATTAATAAAAATCACAATAAGTGCACAGTGATTAGTTTGCACAAACGTTATAGCGTCTACAAACTTTTTTTTTTTGTTTTAATTCTAGTAATGGAAGCAATCAGCAACTAATAACGGGACTGCAATATTGTGGCAGATATTTTTACACTAACAGTTTGTGGGAACCAGTGACACGAATACAGTGATCAGTGCTAAAAATATACACTGATTACTGTACCAATGACACTGGTTGGGAACGGAGTAACATCTAGGGTGATCAAAGGGTTAAGTGTGTGCCAGCTATGTGCTTGGTGTAGACTAGATGGCGGTGGTGCAAGGGTAAGTGATGGATCATGTTCCCAGCTCTGCAGGGACACAGGATCCATCACTTTTCCCTGTCACAAGAGAACTGTGCCTTTGTAAACATAGGCACAGCTTTCTTCTTCCTCCCTACCAGGCGATCTGCAGGTGTCGGCAAAGATCTGTTAACCTGGACTTGCATATCGGCTTCACTGTTCACTGCAGAAGCGATCTGCTGGCGTGATTTATACGTGATTTTGCACAGGAGATCCACCCTGTAGCAGTAAAACTGCTATAGGGCGGATCTAAAGTGGTTAAGGACCCTTGTACCACTCCCTATTTTCTCTAGACCCAAAGTTTCAGTTTAAAGACTACACAATCAAATTTCTTTGGTTAAACTTCAGTTTTGCAAGTTCGTTAGCAAACTCTGGAAAGAGCATCCTGCTGAAATTAAAATAGAGCGAGGGCAATCTCAGGAACAACCTTATAATGCCTGGAACATCTTGGAATTCCCTTAAAGGGCAAATGGACCGAAAAGTACAACAGATACACGATTCCCGACTTCACAATAACTATTTTTGTACATTCCTTCTAGCTTCACTGATTATTTATGTAAATGGAACCTCTTATAATACAAAAGCTAACTAAAATTTCCAGTAGGCCCAGAAATAATTCATCTAGGTCATAAAACATTGTAACTCTGACAATTCTGTTTTCCCTTCCCATGATCCAGTTGCCCAAAGGGCCAGTGCTGACTAACTCCATGTCTTTCTGCTGTCCAAATATGCATCAAAGGTGGTTTCTCCATAGAAGTATTTTACAAAGGCCATAACGCTGACACTAAGCAGTAAGACTCAGGGTTCAGTTTATAAAAGGTCAAATGTCACCTTCACCCAAGATTCCCCCACATATTCACATTCATTGATTTATCATTACCGTGAATCAAAAACCATGTATATTGTTCACTACTATAGTAGTTACTGTTCCAAAAAATATCCAGCCTACAATTTTCTGATAAAACTATAGCAGTAATGTGTAAATTAAATGTTTAAAGCTGAAATGTAAAGCTTAAGGTTATTCAAAATATATTATAAAATCAGCACAAGGGACAGTACTTTCAATCAACGCAAGGTGTCCCCTGCAAATGTAGTTGAAAGCTTCAGTCTACTGGTTGACCCTTGCAGCAGTAATCTTCCAGTACAGAGGGTGGGGGGTGTTAAAAGGAGCCAATGGACCCATCATATGTACTCGACAAGAGTGCTGAGTTTGCCTGCTCTTTCTGTCCCTAGCTATATCTATTGTAGCTATACTACAGCTTCCATGGATGAAAAGCACTCTATGAATGTAGCACGGGTGGATGAATGAAAGTTCCCCTCCACCATTCATAGATTGCTTTTCATCTATGGAAACTAAAAGTACAGCTTCTACGAATAGAAGAGGGGGGGGGGGGGGGGGGAGGGGCAAAAAATATGGGCATAGGCAGCACTCATGTAGAAATCTTCTGTGCAGTGAAGACTGAGAAAGCCAATACCTCAGGGTCTTCTTTAAAGCTGCAGCTCCCTCAGTTGAGAAAAGCAGATGCACTGATTGCACTGTATGCATCACAATCTGTGAATATTGGAGAGTCTGGTGAACTACAAAGATTCTCTCCCTCATTCAGAGATCCTGTTATAGGCAACGTAATCAATGAAAGCAAGGGAAGGGAGAAAACAGCTCAGACCCCTGGTGACGTAAAAGGATCAAAGAGCTTTATGAAAACATATTATATGGTCACAAAACAAAGTGAAAGAGCACATATTGTCAACGAGAAAGAGCCCACTCAACACAAAACACAGTCACAAGGAAAGGATGGATGAGCAGCTAGTGTCTGGATCACTTGAAACGCATCCTGTGACTCCACTTTTACAGACCACCGTCCATTGAGTGTGGTCCTTGTAATTCAGCGAGCCGAGCGGGATCACCACACAGTGATCTGGACGCCACGGCTGCTCATCTATCCTTTCCTTGTGACGGCATTGTGTGTTGAGTGGGCGCTTTCTCGTGGACTATATGTGTTGTCTCACATCCTATCTTGGAAGTATAAATATGCGGTTTTAATATAGCCCTTTGATTCTTGTAATACACCAAAGGTCTGAGCCGTTTTCTCCCTTCCCTTGCTTTTGTCTTCACAGGTGGAGTTCCCTCTCTCTGGTTACAGCAGTACTCCTCACAGTGTTTCCAGCCCCTTGAATTTGCTCCCTCTACAGACTTCCAGATTCCTCCAGCTCCCTGGACCAGCTAGCCGCCTCAGCTTTCTTGGCCTCCGAGAACTGCATAGCTGTCCTGACTTTTCCAGTCCTTGGGCAAGGAATCTCCCTCACAAAGGATGTAGTCTCAGGCAGGAACTCCCAGGCGAATTATAACAGCCCGACACTTACACAGACTGCAGGTGTCTCGCAAAGTCTGGACACAGGATTGAAGGTTCCTTCTCACCCAAGACTCTTCAGAACCTTCAAACTCCAGGCCCCAATCTGGGATTAGCAAATCTGGAGAAAACGTAAAAACAGAGCTTTCTCTGCACACATCCGGAATCCGGTTTCATCTCTATACTCATTTATTAAACTCATGCCATGGCAGGGCCTCACACTGTCACACTACTAAGTTAGGTAATTAAAGTTAGAGAAGATATTTCTTTTAGCTAAAGTTCAGCTTTAATACCTCCAATAAACCCCCAATATGCTTCATGTCATTATTTCTGACTCATGACAATTTTCAGATAAAAGAGGAACCAATTTGGTATTGTGCTACTACAAAAAGGAGGAGATTTCGAACAGCTTTTGGGCTTCCCATTCTCCAAGAGCGGCTACTACAGGCTTCACCTCCTAGCAAACACCCCACTACTACACAGTAATATGGTAATTTTTTACCTGCTGTTTACAAGGAAACATTTACATTTTTCAGATAAATCAATGTTCCTGTTGTGACTGGCCAAATTATTATTATACAGGATTTCTATAATGTCAGCATATGCAAAGAGTTGGGGATGGTTTTGTATTTTGTTGTTAGCATTTTGAATTGTAGTATATTAGGCAAGCAGAAGCCAGTGGAGGGACTGGTAGAGTGGGGCAACAGAATGGTTGGCAACCAGTCTGTAAGATGACAGTAGATGGGTCAAGCAGCAACACTGACGATACATTGAAAGGAGGATAGTCTGTAGAGGTAGGCCAACAAGGAATGAGTTTCAATAATCAAGATCACATGGGAGTGAATCAACAATTTGTTGTGTCACTGGTTAAGAAGGTGTGTATTTTAGAAATGTTACAGAGGTGAAGGCAGAAAGATTTGGACAGTGAATGGTTGTGGTGCTGAAAGCAGATTTCATAGTTCCCCCATGCCATGAGGGGACTCCCCTTACACCTGCCATGAGGGGAGAGAAGGATAGGTGTGCTTCTGAACTCAGTAGAAATGTCAGGGGGGGCATCATGAGCTCATTTCTGAAGGATTGAGTTTCTTAGTACAGTGATATCTATACGGATATGTCACTTCCTTGTTTATGGTCGTGTGAGGGACAAGCTGAAAAGTAGAAAGATCGATTTGCAAATCATGTCACTGGCATAGAGATGGTGCTGGAAGCCAAGGTTATTAACTGACCAAAGGGAGGAGGTGTAGATAGAGAATAGAAAGGGTTAGAGCCTTGGAGGACCCCCCCAATGGAATGAGGGAGAGGTGACAAATGTTTTCCTAGACATGCCCAGCTGAGCTGTAGTACAAATGTCCTAAACTTGCCCAACTAAACCTACTTCTATCGTCCCCCACATTTTTGCAAGTAGAGTAAATGACAAGTGATTTTAAAAGGTTTATCTTTAATGTGATTGCATGCATTTTTATGTAGACAGAAAATATGTCATCTATTTGATCTTCCTCTAATGAAGACATTCTATAGAATCATAATTTCATAATTTCTTTCACAGATGCAACAAAAGACTCACAAAATAAGAATTCCCAATTCAAAAAGAGTGAACCATCAGAAAACTACATACCGGAATTCTGTTCCTTGACCTGAAGGTGGCAACCTTTTTGAGGTCATCTTCTGTGGCATTAAATGGGACCATCAAATATCGGGGATAGGTATCACAGAATTCAAACTGCTCATTAATGAAGGTTAATCTCCAGTTATTATTTGGCAAGCCCTTGGTAAAAGAAAGAAACAGGTTTAGCCCTCTTTCTGCATACTGTTATCCTTCCGTGCTGCACTTCGATCAAGCAACCACAAGGTGGTGATCAAATCTTACAATTGCAAGGACATTTATATGAAGGACATGCAAAAGATTGTAAGATAAAGAGAAACAAAAGATGTAAATAGCAGACTCTGTGTTTAACATTATGCTCAGCCTAGCACCTTAGGAGCAACACAAGTCAATCACGTAATGCAGATTTGGTGGTCTACCTCAGTTCTAAGTGGAAATGTACAGACACAAAATGGCTGTAATCTATTTAATGATATAACGATTGGAACTGTAAAGAGGGCGGAGTGGGCATTCAGCTGGCAGCTGTCGTGCTAACAGGCTGACTCAACCTGGGCAGGAAGCCCAGAAGGCCCGCTCATACCACATGGAAGTTTTCATAAAATAATACAAACTACTTAATGCTTTGCACATCAGGCTGACACTGGTGAAACGAAAATCGGGAGCTTTGTAAAGAAATGAAAGTATTAATTTGCAGACTGTAATGATGGCATTAGACTAACCTTGGGCTGAACACACTCCTAAGAAATTGTCCACCAATTTGCTCTTTGCAGCAAATTAACCATGTAGCTCCCTTACCCTACATGTAACCTGTAGCTCTAGACCATTCAATACATAAAATGTCTCAGGCTGTCTGACATATGACAGCTGTCACACTGGGCAGCATGCACTGATTTTTCTGTTGATTCGACAAAAGCTGGTATTTGGCTGCTCTTCAAACTACTGCAAAGCTCAGTAGAAAGACTGCAATATATTTATGTCCGTTTATATAATTGTTCATGTGCTTTCCTGATAAACAGCATAAAAGCAGAGGCGACCTGATGTCTAAAGAGCGGCTCTTACTAGAACTGAGAAGTGAGGACAGAGAAAACAGACAAAATCCCCCAACAGTACTGCTGGACTAAGGATGAGCATAGAAAAGACCAGCCAATTGCATTATAGCTGTGACAGGCATAGCTCAGCTTTGAAGCCAAGCTACTTTTTGTTACTGGCCTATAAACATTATATATTTCAGTATTGCCAAATTCACATGGGGCAGACTCTGCTTATGATCCACTTGCTCAGCAGGGAATCTGTCTGCTGATCCCCATTGAGCAGGTGGATGACAGGTCTGTGTCCACTGCTTATACAGAGTGGACACAGACACAGTCCATTCTCCTCAATGGGCGGTCAGATGTAAACTGACCATTTACGTTTACCGTTTACGCCCGACTGCCATCCGATCCACTTGTCTGAAGAGGGAACAGATCCCATCCCATCTGTTTTTGGTGAATCAGATTAGATTACATGTCAGTTTACACCCGCCGCTCCATAGAGGAGAAGGGAAGTTCCGATCGGGTCCGCCTGAAAAACGGACAGGAGGTTCTGATCAGAATGTTTGTGTGAAATGGGCCTAGGTCTGTGTCCTGTTTATTTAGTTTGAGGGAGGACACCAAACTGCAAAACTCTATAACAAGTAAGATACCAAAGTTTATGCATTTAATGTTTAGATGCATTTTTGCAACCTAAAAAAAAACCCCTAAAGGTCAGAGTGTAATATAAAAGAATTCCAATCTTAATATATAATTTGTGGGTTTTTTTAAATATTTTAAATGGCAGATCTGTGTGGCTACCTAACCATAAAACTGACAATTTGTTTTGAGTATCTGAAGGTGGGATGGCTGTCAGTATTCAAATGAGCCGATACCCTAAACCAGAAACAAGAAATGATGATTTGTACATATTGCTCTAGGGCCAGTCCACACCAAAATCCTTTTCCTGTGTGATTCCTGTACGTTCCCCTGGAGTGCAGTGCTATTTAACAGTCCATTTATTTCAACAAGGTACCATGCAATCTGGGGCCCACAAATGCACTTTTTGCAATCTGCATCTGGGGTTACGTTAATGTACTGGCAACTGCAGTAGATTGAAAAGGCAGTGCGTTTGGAAGTAATGCGGGAATCAAGAATGGATTGTGACTTTCACCACATCGCATTCTAGTGTGAACTGGCCCTTCCTGCTTGAGAAAAATTAACATGTTCCCGTTAGAAGTTTTACAATACATTTCTCAATACATTGGACAATCAGTGTTTTTCATTAACAAGACTCCCATACCTGTCTTTGAAACTCAGCAATAGGATCATACACATTCCAGCCATTGGTTGGAAATCTTTCTTCATTTACAAAGGCAAAAATAGGCTGTGGAAAAAAAAACCCAAGTTTAGGTAATGTCAAATATTAAATTGCAAACAATCACTTGTCTCCAACAAGGGTTTATTCAAAGTCAGATCCCCAGACATGGTATCAAAGTCATCAGACCACGAAGGACCTCATGGCAACCTTAACAATAATTCCTTTGACACCAAACCGGATTCTGGTGTTTGCTAGAATTATCCTACTTGTATACAGTTACCTCCTTTCCATACTTGTGGCTTTCCTATTCTCGTTTCACCTAAAATGAACTACAGATATTCAGATCACAGATTAGCCCACTATAAGGGAAATTGTCTTCAAACGTCAGTGGAACGTGCTGTGTTTTTAAATATAGTGATTCTTATTCATCAATTGCTTAAGCCAGCCATAGATGGTTCCAATCTTGGCCAGTTGAGCATGGACCGGCCTGAGATTTCAAACTTCTATGGGCAGGCTGACTGTACCCAATTCGATTGTTGTACGACTGGGGTACAGCCAATATGTTGGATCTATACATGCGATTATTGCCAGCGGATATAGCCACTAGCAATAATCACTGTGTTCTCCAAGCAGGGATGGCTCCCCACATCCACACCCCTGGAGAACACAATAGCTCAGAGGGAGGAACTCCCCCAACAATACTCGGTTTACGGGGGGTAAAATCGAGCGATTCTCCTTCCTGTAACCCATGGTTGCAGGAAAGAAAATTGCATTGTCTATGGCTTGCCTTACTTAAAAAGGACAGTTTTTCTTTTATAGTCTATTTAATACACCTTACCATATCCTTAGAAAAATCTACAAATTTAATTTTGCGGAGGTCATTCTGCCTTGTTGTATATAAAAACAAAAACACAACATCTATGGAA
The DNA here is from genome assembly GCF_062004578.1 of Staurois parvus. Taxonomy (NCBI): domain Eukaryota; kingdom Metazoa; phylum Chordata; class Amphibia; order Anura; family Ranidae; genus Staurois; species Staurois parvus. The sequence goes on from NW_028318157.1 coordinate 5,626,444, forward strand.
ATATTGTAGCTAAATAATGACATCCTGAATGGGGTTATGGCTTTCATATTACAGGTTTCTCGGCCTATGTTCCAAACGCAAATAAAAACATCAATTTATCTATAACAATGAATGACAGATATAGCACTGCTCATAGTCTCCTGCATGTCATCCCGACAGCCCTCTCTCCATCCAGATGCCGGGCCCTCCATCCACAGTAACAGATTCTGAATATATCAACCAGGTCTCAATTTGAAATCATTGGCTTCAGATGTAGTCCCCACTCATTGATCATGTCCCTGTGACGTGTTTCACCCAGACTGGTCTTATTCATAGCCGAAGCCAGATGAATTGCATCAGAGGGCATGTACAATTGGCAGGGACAGTAGCTGAAGCCAGTGCTTTCACTTGAAACCTGGTTGACATTTTCAGAGTGCGGCCCAGGGCTTTATATTACCAATTTACCTACTCATGAATTCAACTGTTGTGGACCAGTTCACACTTCCAAAACACATTTTTAATGCACGCTACTACAATGCTTGACAAGTGCTTCTTATGTCTCGTGCGTCACACTGCCATTCATTGTGGATAACACACAAATTAAATTGCATAGCACAACAGTGCACCAAAACGCATATACCGTGGGTGGTGGTGCGCTGTGTTTTGATAACAGGGTCCTGTACATTTGTTCATCTGTTTTGGTGTGCTGGCAGCCCATTGTGGATGGGTGGCTTGAAAACACAACACAATAGGATGTGCATTAATGCACGACAGAATGATTACATGTAAATGGGCCCTCAATGCATTTTTAAATGCAGTCAAGTACATTAATGTGCCTTCTGGTAAATTGCTGCCTATACTAGGCGAAAACCAAGCTCTGCTGAAATGCAGATCTGCTGTCAATTGGGAGGAATGTAAGTAAGCAGAAGGATGCCTTTATCAGTATGCTTCAGCTCCTTCAGTGGCCAACCAACAGAATAGGTTGCATTTTCCACCAAGCAGGCATCCTGCTTCAAAGGAGATCAAGAATCTGGCCCTGCTGCCTGGCAGAGGCGCCCAGGAAAGAAAATATAAATTTCAGTTCTCAACCGTGGATTGCCAAGCATTAGTTACCTACTCTGACCTGGAAAATCATACCAATGGCTTAACGACCTTGCTGCCTTTAGTAAATTTGTCTTTAATCTACTTTTCACACAGAGTGAACAAATGAATACGCTAGCTGTCACTCAACTTTACATGTGAAAATTAGGATTTCATTAAAGTATCACTAAACCCACATCATAAAAACTATCAATAAATGCTGTATTACATGTTGTTGATACTCATTCACTATGGAATTTGTTTTCTGTATTCTGCAAAAACCCTGGTTGATTTTGCTGTTCTTTATCTCCCCCTTCAGTCCACGTCCCCAATGCAGTTGGAGATTTTCATTTGCCAGCTTCTGCAAATGCTCAGTTTTTCCAGTGAGTTTCTATGCTGAGAATTTCTTTCCTAGCACATCTGAGCAGCCCATGTGACTACAGAGCAGTGGTCTTCAAACTGCGGTCTGTGGGCCAAATGCAGCCCTTTGCTTGCCTCCATCCGGCCCTCGGGGTACTATTCCTCCCACTGACACCAACAAGGAGGCACCATTTCTTCCACTGGCACAAATTATGGGGCACAATTCCACCAACTAACACCAAGGATGGGGCACTATTCATCCCACTGCCACCAATGATGGGGCACTATTCATCCCACTGACACCAATGATGGGACACAATTGCTCCCCGACACCAAAGATGGGGCACAATTGCTCCCAGACACCAAAGATGGGGCACAATTGCTCCCAGACACCAAAGATGGGGCACAATTGCTCCCTCTAAAACCAATGATGGGGCACAATTGCTCCCACTGACACCAATGATGGGGAACTATCAGTAATACACTGATGGGGCGCTGTTCCTTCAACTAATAATGGGGCACTATTCCTCCTAGTAATACCAATTATGGGGCACTGTTCCTCCAACTATTACCAATGTTGAGGCACTATTCATCCCTCTGACACTAATGATGGGGTACTATTCCTTCCACTAATACCAATGATGGGGCAATATTCCTCCCACTAATACCAATGACTGGACACTATTCCTCCTTCCACAGACTACAATCACTATGTCATTTTCTTTTTACTCCTGACGCTGGGACATTTTCTACTCCCACTGGGTACTCCAGCCCTCCTAAAGTCTAAAAGGACAGTAAACCTGCCCTTTGTTTAGAAAGTTTGGAGACCCCTGCTATAGAGTCACACATGTGGGCGTATACACAGTGGTAAAGGACAGTCTGCTCCCTCCCTTCTCCTCCATGCACACTAACCAGCTAAACACAATGGGCGTGGAATATTACATCTTGATTGATGGAGGCATCACCTCCCAGTTATTCTAAGACACAGGGGCGTGACACAGCCTGTGACTGGCAGAAATCCGCTGACACCATGTTATTGCCAAAAAAAATAATAAAAAATAATAAAAATTTGACTTCAAATATATATTTGCCTGGCAATTTAAAACAGTTTGATAATATTTTTGCTCTGTACCCCAAAGGCTGTTTAACATGTGACCAGCAGCAGAGAACTAGAAATTCCCCCTGCTTATGTTTCCCTGCAAAAAGGCTGGGAAAGAGCTGGGTCAAGTGACAGCTGTATACCGATTAGGAAAAAGGTACTTAGATTTTTTATTTAATAACAAGAATTGTAGTGCCATCATCCACATACAGAAAGAGAATGTAAATTAAACAGTGTGTGTTTAGTATCACTTTAAGGCCTCATGCATACTTAGCATTTCACCCACTGCATGAAATTCTGGCATTTTGATGCGGACAAAAGGCACAGGTGAACGGTCCAGCCCCACTGTTGGCAGCCTGTAAAAGTTTAATGAGGTTTGAAGGCTGTTGCAGTTGAATTTGGCACTAACATTTAGGGCAGTATGTGCCGTGAGATGAATGCCTAGAATGCAAGGTCTGGGCACATCCCGCCCTAAACTTTAGTACCTCTCGGTACACTGTCCAGCCCCGTCTAGCCACAGCAGTTTTAAGCCTCTCTCAGCCTTTTACAGGAAGCTGGCAAATAGGGTTGGATGGTGCATATGTTCCTTCTTCCCATACGAAAATAGCAGAATCTCATGTCGTTTATGAGGCCCAAGGGTCAGTGAATGCAGATTTTGTTTTAATAATTTTTAAAGGCGGAGGAGGAGGGGGGCGGGAGCTGCCAAAGTTTACTATTCCTATTACCAAGCTGGTGATTGGTTGCTCGGACTAGCTTGTTAATGAAAAAAAGTAAACTTTGGTACCTCCTGTTCCCCTGTCCAGTTCTGTGTTCCGCTGCAAGTCTCTCCGCATCTTAAATCAGTCAAACTGGTATTATAGGTTATTCATGGTTTTTTCCCTTTATACTACAGCACTAAACTATTTTCTTAACAAGGCATTAGTAGTGTGTACAGTGCCTATAGTAGCCAATCATAGTTTATCCTCTTTTTTTTTTTAATTACAGTCAGATCAATTAAATATGATTGCCGATTGCTGGTGATGGTTATTTTTTATTTTTCCTTATCCAGTGTAATTATTAAGGAAAAAAAAATAAAAACAACCAATACCAGCAATCGGCAATCATATTTCATTGATCTGACTGTGATAAATAAAATAAGGATAAAATATAATTGGCTACTATACTGTAAGCACAGTGAACATCATTACTGCCTTGTTAAGAAAATATTTTAATGCTTTATTGATGTAAAGCAATTATTTTCCTTGCTTTATGCTTTATGTTAATATTGTTAAAAGTTATTTATTTTTGTAACTTTATTCTGCATAAAACATTTAAACAGTGTAATTTCATGAGGTAATTTACGAGGGAGTGTTTGGTGGCGGGATTATAGGCGCGGCAGGGGTTGGGTGGGGCAACTGGTGGCGAGTAACACTTCAGGCCTGGCTAGTAGCTCAGGACTTGAAATTTTGAGCCCTGGTTATGTATATAACACAGCAAAGTTGTTATCAATCTACTTTAAGGGAGCACCCAGTAACTTTTTGTAAGAATTTCTTACACACGTACAGATAGATGTACAATTCAATGGCCTTCAGAGGAGTAAAGTAAAATAAAAACTAACAGTTCTTTAACCACTTCCCGACCGGCCGTTGCATATAAACGGCCGGACGATAGCACTGCAGGGTCGGGTGGCCGTTTATAAACTGCCTCCCCGCACCCTGCTTGTGCGCGCTCCCTCGGAGCGCGCAGCACCGCGATCCGGTGCCTGCTGTGTCCTCCGGACACAGTGAAACACCGATCGGACGGGACCTCTGTACGAGGTCCCGATCATGTGATCACTGATTGGCCAATCAGTGATCACATGAATAGTAGTAAGCAAGATGTCACTTGTGACATCATTGCTTACTACGTGTGAAATCTGTGAATGATCACAGAGGTCACATGGTACAAGGCTATTCACAAAAGCCTTGTACCATGTGACAAGCTGTGACCAATCACAGCTCACTCAGTACTTCTCAATGAGTGCAAGAATGCACACAGAGAGAAAGAGAAATGATTGCTTTTACATCCTATATGGGTGTAAAAGCAATCAGTGTAAAAAAAAAAAAAAAAAAATCTTCATCACCCCCCCCCCCCACAAGTAGTAGTGTCACCATGGTGACACTGTACTGCTAGGGTGACAGTATGTAAAAAAAAAAAAAAATTAAAATAAAAAATATAAAAAAAATAAAAATGTAAAAAAAAAAATGTTTAAAAATTATAATTTTTGGTTCTAAACTAATTTGGATTTTTTTTTTACTAAAAAGATAACGCAATAAATTTTGGCAAAGATTTATGATGAAATATTATTTATTTGCACAATTTTATTAAAAAAAACACTTTTTAAAAAATTTTTTGGACTTTTTCATTTACATAGCAAAAAAAATAAAATTCCCAGCGGTGAATAAATACCACCAAAATAAAGCTTTATCTGTCTCAAAAAAATGGTAAAAAATTCATTTGGGTACAGTGTTGCATGACCGCGCAATTGTCATAGTGTGACAGCGCTGAAAGCTGAAAATTGCCCTGGTCAGGAAGGGGGTAAAAGTGTCCGGTCTGGAAGTAGTTAAGCATTTCTATTTTTTCCCAAACAGTAGAGTAGGACATCAAAGTGTGATTCTGTGAACATGAAGTTTTCCTGATGCAATGTGTCTAGGCTTATCCATTTAAAATTCTATACCAAACATCGTCTAGCAGGTGTTCAATACTGAATAGCAGTTTTTCTCATAATATACAATGTACTTTAGGTTTTCTTATTTAAAAAAAAAAAAAGGCTTTTATTGAGTGATTTTTGACTTGTCCAGTACAGACTTGAAGCATAACACAAATGTTTCTTTAGCCCTGTCATAGCATGGGCGTGCAGAAACACAAGAAGTGAGAGGATGAAAAACAAAAGGATGCATTGAGCGAACACCTGCAAACAGCTCTGATCCTTGCTTACAAAGGATTTTCTGTTCCTAACCGAATGGCTTCATCTGCTCAGAGCGCTATAAATCACTAACCTTCTATTCAGTGAAATGCCTGCCACTTTCACTGCACAAACACTTAAACAAAACAGTTATCCTTTTCCCCGCAGCCGCCACTTCTTCTGGATCAAGCCAGCACATCGGATAACTGGAGGCTATTCAAAGAATAATTACTTTTTGGTTTCAAGATCATGCTTCCTCAATTATCTTTATGTTGCTAGATAATATTGCAACAAACTCCAATAAGTACACTATGAATAAAAAAGTCACAAGACCCAACCACAAATTGTATTTTAGAACGAAACCCATTTCTGTTTAAAAAAAAAAAAAAAAAATGAAATTGTATACTTCCTCTAACTTTTTTTTTTCTTCTAGTCTGTGGTCACTGCTACGCCTCAGCATTTAAGAATAGGTTAGGTGTCAGAGAAAAGCAAAACTCTGCTGCTGGAGGGAGCTTTTACTTCACTGTATGCAGTGGTGTATTTAGGTTTTGTGAGGCCCTAGGCAACACAAAAATCGCACCCCCCTCCCGCCCGGCGGAGAGAGCCTGACACCAACCAACACCAGCCCCCACCCGAGAGAGCCTTCCACTAACACACACATCCAGTAAAAGAGAGAAAGACACTCACCTTCACAGCTCTGGACATCCCCAGGAGCGACAAACGGGCTCTGCATACACCAAACAGCCCGCAACCTCTCTCAGATCCCACCTGGTCCCTATGTCGCATATATCCCTTCTTCCAGGGGCAGTGCTGCCCCCCTATAAAAAACGCCGCCCTAGGCAAATGCCTTGTTTGCCTTGTGGTAATAACACCCCTGACTGTATGACCTAAGCCAGGGGTGCTCAACCTTTTGAAGAGCAAGGGCCACTTAAGTGATTTGATAACGGTTTGATGGCCACAATGAAATGAAACGGTTCAGAATTTAAAATGGTTTATTATGAATAGCATAATGAGCATTTTCCACCTACAGCTGCTGAATGAAGGCTGGCAGGAGGAAGAGGAGGAGACGCGATTGCAGGAGGAAAATGAAGTGGATCAATTCCTGTATATGCGGCCCCCGCCGCCCCACCTATCCAAGTGCAAAACAGCATATGATAGGGAGGGTGCACGGGCCCCCTGGAGATAGGGGCGGGGTTACTGGGGGGTAAAAACAAGTCTCAACTATGGTATTTTACTGCCCCCCCCCCCCCCAAATTCCAAATGTACATAAGCCTTTACTGTCTTGTGCCCCCTATAATACTGCTTTCCCACGGATGCGCTGCGGTTTGCTGTGCTTTGCCATAGACTTCTATTAAAGCGTTCAGGCGTGGTGCACTTTCTGAAAGCACCAAAATGCCTGCATTCAGGCGTGGTGCACTTTCTGAAAGCACACCAGACCCGCAGGATATAATAGAGGGCTATTGTTCAGTGCAGCTAACCTGCAGGAGCACTGTGCTGCATCCATGGATCAGTGTGAAAGCAGCCTAATAATCCATTATCTTTTAAACTGCTAATCTGCCCATTGCAAAAACCATAAGATGTTTATTAAAATGAACTTTTTCTCTTCCTGCTTCGGCTGGCATCGCAAGGCTGCTAGAATGATCCCAGGCAAAATGCACATTCTGCCTGAGACAGGGGCTGGTGTTACAGAGACTCCTGCTCCCTCTGCTACTGGTGCTGGCTCCATGTGCTCTAATGCTGTGGGACGGCGGTCAGCAACCCACGATCTGGGCTTGCCGACCCACCATCCCAGAGCATGAGGTCGGGATCAGAGGGCTCCGTGGGCCACAGGCAAAGCACCCCTGAGCTGAACTGTCAGCTAGAATGATCTATTAGACACTATGGGCTGCAGAGTTTATAAAGCGGTCAAAGATTTTTCTTTGATGAATAATAAAAAAGTGAATTTGGCAAATTTGGTAGTTTTAAAATCAACCTCCTATAGGAAGAACTGCAGGTTGTCCTACAATACGAGCTGCAAGGCTGATTCTACACATAAGAGTTATTTCCATATATTTCCATTATGTCTGAGGAACATTGGCAGAGCTCCTGTAAGCAGAATAAGCTGAGCCTTGTAATTAAAGTGTGAGGAAAAGAGGATGGTGTATAGAAACCAATCTGAACAATGTGTCTATTGCTGTGCCTTGAATGACACATTTGCTGTGATCAGTATCTTTTCCCTACACAGCAGTTTCTACACAAAGAACTCCTTTCCCTACATATTCACCTAATAATTACTCATTGGTCGCTCACTTAACAAGTTTAAATTAAGGTTAATTATTAAACAGAACAAGGAAACAAGAATAGTTCAATGATCTCTCACACAAGTAGCAAGGCAAGAGTCACAATGTACGTAAAGGCAAATGTTGTATAGAGTGGGTAACAGTTGAACTGCCTGACCATTTTATTTTTATGTTCTCAATGTCTCTTCTTGGGAAATTCTCCCTCTCTATTTGTCCTGATGAGCACCGTCATTGAGACAACAACTGAAGGGAAATACAAGATTTTTAGAATTATAACCAAAACAGAGGGAGAGTTATATTATCCAATGGGGCAAATGTGCAGGTGACAGCTGTCCCCTTCACATTAGGCTAGGTTTATATCTATGTGTGTCAGAAACAAGCACAAAATTGCATGCTTTTCCATCATGCTAAGAAAACATGCTGCCCCTTAGATGCACAACAGTTCTATTAATTGTTAATGACACTTTGGTGCATCTTCAAACGCATGCATCAAACTGAATGGTGCTGCGGCACCATGTGCTCCACTGCTGAACATTTTTGAAAAAAGTCAGGGGCTTATTTTCTGTGTTTCCTGTGTGTAAAGCAGACCACTGAAATTTATGTCATATTTGAAAAAGAATGGTATAGAGCTAAAAACATAAATAGAATACTCCCTACCTCTAACATAAACAAACATTAAAATAATAAATCTCAGTCTGTGCTATTATCATTTGCATTGTTCTTGTTTAGCTGCGGAGAACTAAAGAAGCACGCCCCCCTGTGTTACAGACAATAGGTTAACTGCAGGGTTCTGTGGTCTTATTGCATATCTATTATCCTGAAGGTTGAAAGAGTGTCATCATCCTTGGATGAAGGTTTTTTTTTTAAAATATAACTAAAGGTAAAAAAAAACTTTTTTTTTTTAGTTTTCAACAAAGTGGGAAGTGATTAGAATACCTGACAATTTTTATTGCTGTCTGTGCCCCTGTTAGGGAGATTCAACCTCTTCATTTGTCCTGTTTACGGTTATCAATGCAAGTAAAAGTCCCAAATTTGGGTTGTCCCTAGAAAAGTGGGAAATATTCCAATGGGGACCCAAAGGATTTCATTCATTTGAAGGAATTTCCTCTCACTTCCTGTTTTGGGACAGATGTGAAGGTAAATCTCTCCAATGGGACACAAGTGCAAATGACAAAAAAAACAAAAACGGGCAGGGGTTAGAACCCTCCCTTACTCTATCCAAAATTTTAAAAAACAATCGAAAAAAAAAACCGTTTTGCCTATAGTTCTATGTTACTGGCAGAACCATCAGGCAAAGATGATCTCCAAAACAAAGTACTGATAAGCTGTGATACATTACATTTGTTTTGTTGTTTTATTTAGATAAGCTTTGACAGTGTATAAAGGTATAGTATACCAGTTTTTATGACAATGACCACTTTTGTTACTTTCTGAGGTAAGTAGCATTTACCTCATGTATGGTTCGCAGAAGGTTCAGAGGTCTACTTTATCTGCTAATGATGGCAGCAATTGCAGCAGGACTAAAAACAAGAAAAAGTAGACTAAGTGGTGCCAAAACTCTGATTAAACCACCAATTAAAATAAGAAAATATCTATCTTCAGCTCCCCCATGAAGTCGCAGCCCAATTTGACCTTTGGGAAGTAGCTCTTCAAACATCCACACTGGAGGCTGCTTTGTTGATGAAGGAATACTCCAAGTTGATACAGTGAAGGAAATAAGTATTTGATCCCCTGCTGATTTTGAATGTTTGCCCATTCACAAAGAAATGATCAGTCTAAAAATTGAATGGTAGGTGTATTGTAACACAGAGACAAAATAGCAACAAAAAAAATCTGAAGAAACGCATGTTCAACAAATAATGCACTGATTTGCATGTTCATGAGGGAAATAAGTATTTGATCCCCTTCACAAAACATGACTTAGGACTTGGTGGCAAATCCTTTGTTAGCAATTACAGATGTGAGACATTTCCTATAGTTGGCCACCAGGTTTGCACACATCTCAGGAGGGATTTTGACCCACTACTCTTGGCAGATCCTCTCCAAGTCAATAAGGTTTGGTCGCTGACGTTTGAAAATCTGTGGAGGGAGTTCGAGTTGCCAATCTGATTAAGGTCTGGAGACTGGCTAGGCCACTCCAGGACCTTAATGTGCTTCTTCTAGAGCCACTCCTTTGTTGCCTTAGCATGTGTTTTGGGTCATTGTCATGCTGGAACACCCATCCACAACCCATTTTCAATGCCCTGGCTGAGGAAAGAAGGTTCTCACCCAATATTTGACGGTACATTGCCCCATCCATCATCCCTTTGATGCGGTGCCGTTGTCCTGTCCCCTTAGCAGAAAAACACCCCCAAAGCAGAATGTTTCCACCATGTTTGATAGTTGGGATGGTGTTCTTGTGGTCATAGGCATTCCTCATATTCAAAACACGGCGAGTTGAGTTGATGCCAAAGAGCTCGATTTTGGTCTCATCTGACCACAACACTTTCAACCAGTCCTCCTCTGCATCATTCAGATGTTCAGTGGCAAACTTCAGACGGGACTGGACATGTACTTTCTTGAGCAGAAGGACCCTGCGGGCACTGCAGAATTTCAATCCCTGTCGGCGTAGTGTGTTACCTATTGTTTTCTTGGTGACCGTGGTCCCAGCTGCCTGGAGATCATTGACAAGATCCTCACGTGTAGTTCTGGGATGATTCCTCACTGTGCTCATGATCATTGACACTCCACGAGGTGAGATCTTGCATGGTGCACCAGACCTAGGGAGACTGAAAGTTGTTTTGTGTTTCTTCAATTTGCGAATGATTGCACCAACTGTTGTCACCTTCTCACAAAGCTGCTTGGCGATAATTTGGTAGCCCAGTCCAGCCTTCTGTAGATCTACAATCTTGTCCCTGACATCCTTGGACAGCTCTTTGGTTTTTGCCATGGTGGAGAGTTTGGAATTTGATTGTTTGATTGCTCCTGTGGACAAGTGTCTTTTATACATGTAACAAAATGACATTAGCAGCACTCCCTTTAAGAGACTGCTTCTAATCTCAGCTTGTTACTTGTATGAAAGACACCTGGTAGCCAGAAATCCTGCTGAATGATAGGGGATCAAATACTTATTTCCCTCATGAACATGCAAAAAAAAAGTGCATAATTTGTTAGACATGCATTTTTTTTGAATTTTTTGTTGCAATTCTGTCTCTCAGTGTTACAATACACCTACCATTTGATTTTTAGACTGATCATTTCTTTGTGAGTGGGCAAGCATTCAAAATCAGCAGGGGATCAAATAGGTATTTCCTTCACTGTATCTACATATCAGCTACTGTTACCCCTCCAAACTCCCTGTGCAGACAAATTTAACCTCTTCTCGTCCGTCCATTCTACACAGACAGCGGACAGGAAGCGATACGGGCTGACGTTCCTGATCACGGCCATACACCATACCAGCACCCTGATCACCCCATATGCCATACCAGTGTCCTGATCACCCCCATATCAGCGTTCTGATCACTGGCATACCCCACACCAGCGTTTTGATCACCCCCCTACCCCATAACAGTGCCCTGGCTATCTGCCATACAAGCGTCCTGATCACCACCATATCGGCGTCCTGATCACTGCCATGCCAGCATCTGCCATTTTAGGATCTCAACTGATCAATTTTCAAATATATATCCCACAGTCTGTAGCCTCTATAGCTTTCACAGAGACTAAATAATATAAACTGTTTTTGGTTATTTTTACCCCAAAAATGTAGCAGAATATATTTTGGCCTAAATTTATGAAGAAAAATGATCTATTTGCAAAATTTTATAACAAAAACTAAGCAAAAAATTATTTTTTTTCCAACATTTTCGATATTTTTTCATTTTTATAGCAAAAAACAAAACCCAGTGGTGATCAAATAGCACCAAAAGAAAGCTCTGTCTCAAAAAAAAGGATAAAAATTCATATGGGTAGTGTTGCATGAAAACTGAAAATTGGCCTGGACTGGTGTCCGGACTTGATGTGGTTAAAGCGAAGTGGCCATCTGATCTGCCAAAACTACAGGATGACTCCTGTTATTGCTGCACGGATTCACAGGATCTACTACACCCCACTCCAGTTATATATAATGGGTAGGCTAACATTTTCCAAGTGTCATAGGTGTTCTGTTGCCATTGGGGATTTCTTTCATATGGTATGGGCCTGTCCCGAGGTCGCATCCTTTTGGTCTTCTATTACTAAATTTATGGGGTACAAATTAGCCTTACCTAATATCTGTAATCCTAATAGAGGTTTACTTGGCGACTTTGGGGAGGAGGACCTCCGTGAACCCCAAAAGGTATTGACAAGTTTCCTGTTCTTCTATGACAAAGAAAATGTATTGCACTACACTGGAAAAAACCTGAACCTCCCAGTTTATCAATGTGGATCAGATTGGTTCATGAATCCGTGCCACTATATAAAGTGACCTACATTGCTAAAGGTTGTCCCCGTAAATTTGATAAAATTTGGACTACCAGGACCACCTCGGTATGGGGAGATATTGAGGTTTAGAATGTGATTAATTTCCTGTAGCTCATATTAACAAGCCACTGCTTAGGGGGGAGTCGTATGGGAAAGGAAGGAAAAAGAGAAAATGTCTTCTCCCTTAACCCCCCCAAAAAAAAACCTCTGCACACAGTAGGTAAGTATAACAGGTTTGTTATTTTACAAAAAAAAAAAATTAACCTAAATAAATCGCTTTAACCTGGGTTCTGTAGAATCCTGGGTTTCCCCAAGAGGTTGTCTTTGTGAAATTTCTGACTCTCAGGTAAGTTACCACTGACACCAAAAAGATTTTTAGCCATTTGTAAAGAGGCATTCTTCCTACTGACCACCAATTAAGGGGCATTCTTCCAACTGAGCACTGCGCTATGAGCTCTGGATGTAGTAACTATTGGAAGGAGTTCCTTGAGATCTGAAAGTTATATCGTGGAACCGCCGTGTTAAAAAGGCTGCATTAGAAACTCAACAAAACTCTGTTCTGAAATTATACTTTGTAAGGTTAGATTCATTCACCTCCTCTCACTGCTTGTGCCTCCTGTAACAGTTCAAGAGGTTCCACAGGAATGTTTTTATAAAGCTTGCATAACTCAGTAGTAATGCGTTAATGACTGATTACCCACACACAATGCATAGCTGAAATGTTTTTGTGCCATCATATACTTCAACAGAACATAGTCACCATGACAAGTAAAAGCAGCTTTTAATTGAGTGATAGTGCAGCCTAGTATGGCTACAGCACTTAGTAGGGGTGGAGGAAATGCTGCACAGCTTCCTGTCTCACATAGCAATATATCTGCAAACTGACAGCTCATCGTAAAGATCTGTAGCTTTAGCAAAATGCTGATGAAGCACTAAGATTTTTTTTGATGAATGTGTAAAGCTACTGTGACAACGTTTTCTTACAAATTCAAGTTGTTATATAAAAAAAAAATATTGTTCCTCTTGCTGTTTTAGCATACCTATACTACTGCAGACTCTAGGGGGGCAACCATGTGAAGCTAGAATGGATCAGCACCTTGAGCAGTATGAATTCAGAAGACGTTCCTGCAAAGTTTAGGAGTGCATTCTTATGGGATTTCTAATCCCCAGCTTTCCAGGGACCCCATAAGGAAGCTGAATTATATGACCAGCACCTAGACAAGCTGGCTGGAAGTTTTTTTGTTTTTTCTTTTAGGGCTTGGCATTACACATTGCTGCCCAAATATTAAAATTTTGTGTCAAGCACAGTCACAGATGTGTGACATCTAATTGGTCTTTTTGAGATATGCAACATGTCACAAAGCCAGGCAGGTGATTAGTTAAGAAGAGAAGTAGGGCTTCCCCCCCATTTATACTTACCTAGGTGGATGCAGCATCGTTCCGATGCCGCATCTGTCCCCTACCGGCTCTAGGGGTGAGAACTCAGCGATCACATGATCGCTGATCACCAAGTTCTCACAGCCGCTCTGAGCAGAGAGTGGCGACTCCCCCTGGAGGGGGAGGGAACAGCTGGCTTAGGTTCTCAGTGCTTCCTTGAAGAGGAGCCAGGTGCCGCTCCAGACTCTGGGGTGGATCTTTCCCCATCTGGAACCGGCTGAGTGATGTCAGACGACAGCTGACTTCAGTCCACTGTCAGCTGAAACCAGGTCACAGGAGTGCAGAATGAACTGCACTCCTGTGATCCAAAGGAGAAGTACAGCCAAAAAAAAAACAAAAAAAAAAAAAAAACACAAAAAACTTTGGCTGTACTTCTCCTTTAATAAAGAACAGTACAGTGCAATTTTTGTAGTAAAGAATAGCCAACCAATGAAATCTCAACTTTAATTTATGTAAAGTTTTGAGCTATGTAAACTTAAAGTTTTATATAAGCTGTAATGGTACTGTAAACTCAACTCAATAATCAACTTCATGACTGCAGCTTTCAATAAAATCTGCCAATCCTGTAATGAAGGGCCATGTTCAAACGCTTCCTATTACAAAGTGGCAGCATTCTGTCCCTGTCTCCTAAGTGTGCATTGTCACGTCATACATGCTTCTGATGAAGACTACAAGTGGTTGTTTTCTACACAGATATGCTCTACTGTTGTCACCGACAGGAAACCTGTCATGCAGCCATCACTAGAGTGCATGGAAATAAGCAAAAGTGACTGCAGGAGATCAGCAGCATTGTCATGCAAGAAAGGATTAAAAAATAAATAAAAAAAAAAAGGTGAAAGCAAGTATTTTTAAAAAAAAGTAAATTGTTTGCTACACAATGCTTTGGAAAATTACATTTCATTCCGTTAGAGTTTACACCTACTTTAAAAAAGGAGAAGTATAGGCAAAGCTATTTTGGCTATACTTCTCCTATGGATCACAGGAGTGCAGTTAGTTCTGCACTCATGTGATCTGTTTTCAGCCGAGAGCAGACTGAAGCCCACGGTCGGCTGCGTCACGGAGCCGCTGCAGGCTCTGAAAAGATCCCGACCAAATGGTCGGGATCCACACAGAAGCCTGGATGGGCACTTGGCTCAGCCTCTCAGCAATCTGTGGAAAGCTTGAGCCAGCCGCTCCCTCCACAGCCCAGCACTACAGTGAGCGCTGGAGGGGCAGAGCAGAGGGCCAGTGACTGACAGTCACCAGCTCTCAGACTGCTGATCAGTGGTCTTCAGCTCTCAGTGGTCTTCATTCGCTCAGTTCTCAGAACAGTGCCGGAGAGGACAGATACAACATCGGATCGATGCTGTATCCACCTAGGTTAGTATAAAGGGTTTTTTTTTTTTTTTTTAATTCCATACTTCTCTTTGATCTAAAGTATGCATGCTACAAAACCTGGCCTAAATCCCGCTAATGCTAAATTTAGACATTAAAAATATTCTTTGTTTTTGTAAGAAAATTGGGTCCTATGATTTCTTTAACCGATTAAAAAATGCCCTAGTGAATGAATGAGTGTACTGTAGTCACCATCTGCTCATTAGTGATTCACAAATTACAATTCACAACATGCATTGCATCACTGGTATGTCGAAAGAGGTGAAAGGGTGGTAAAAAGGGTGTTGGTGCAGGTGAGGATTGCCCTTAGCAGACAAATATTTTGTAATTTAAGTGCTTTACCTCATCTGTTTATCTGGTTTTCTGGCTTTTACATTGTAACTCTGTGGCATATATGAACTATATCGGTGCGGCAAAATTATTTACAATATCTTATCTGGGGTATAAGGCAACAATACAGAAGGCGAAAGAGCAATGCAATTTTTTCTGCTGGCCACACAAATTGGAAAAAAAAGAAAAAAGAAAAAAAAGAATAAGTCCGAATGGCCCAGCAAAATGACCAAATGCATCAATGCAATCTACTTCCAACTGTTTCTATCAAAACTGGAAGAGCACAGTGGCAGGTAGCATTCATGTTTGGTAACTTCATGGGATAAGTAAACATAAAAAAACAGAACAATGTACTCTTCAGATTACAATATGATTGTGAAATCTCTTATAGAGCAGTGCAATGTGAGAGACTACCTGCAGGTCATTCAGGCAAAATGTATTTTTGTTAAAATCTGCTGTGGAAAAAAAAAAAAAAAAAAAAAAAGTATGAGGTGTATGCCACCTTATAAGATTGCAGGAATTGTTTTAAATATTCAGGCCTCCCTCACATGGCCAGTTTGTTGAGGTTGCCAGATTCCTGCAGCAAGAAACTGCAGATTCTGGCTGTTGGAATGACCAGGTTATGCGATCAGCAGTGGCTGCTCAGTTCATTTAAACTAATGGTGGGCAGACAGTGGCTGCTGCTTATCGCATGTAACTCCACACAGAGCGGTTAGCTATGATTTGGGACAGATGTCTGAACCTAGGGCCTCATTAGTAGTCTTAAAGCAGTATTACCCCACAACCAAAATGTAATACTTTGCAACTTACCAATCATTAGCTGTGGTGGCTGCATTTAGGAGCATTAGCGTTTTTACAGTAGATGCAGAAAAAAGCTGTTAGAAGCAGTGTAGGAGCATTCAGCACTTTTTTTATGCTGGAAAAACGCTCCAAAAACAATTTTTTTTTCTGCTCCTAGATGCTGAAGCTCAAAAAACGATAACAGCCTAAAGTAGTGTGCATGGACACATAGGATAACTCTATTTAGCTTCTAGAAGCAGAAAAAAAATGCTGACAGCTTCTAGGAGCTTAAAAAAACCACTAGTGTGCCTGGAGCCTTAGGATTTTGCCAAAATACGGTGGGTAGGCAGCGTTCCACATCTGTTTAAGTGTTAGCATGTCCTTTCTGTAGTAAAAATGTTTTGAGTTAGACCTCTGGAGTTGATACTTAATAATTACAGCATTCTTTGGGCCTCATTCCGGTCATCTTTCTCTGCTGGCAATTCCACATAGGCCTCCAGTGCTTTCCTTCTCAGCCCTGACATCACTACCACTGCAATAAAGAACAAAAGAAAGCACACCAACCTTGCGCATTACCTCAGCGATAAAAATGTATTGAAGGATAAACAGATGTATATTCACAAACGTCACAATTCTAAAAATTTTATATCCAAAGCTGGACAATCAGACCAGAGTCGTGTGCAAATCCCAATTAAAGGAAGGCTCTATAGAATGGTTGACGCGTTTCAAAGGGAGATCCCCTCTTCCTCAGAGGGGATCTCCCTTTGAAACGCGTCAACCATTCTATAGAGTGACACATTTCAAAGGGAGATCCCCTCTGAGGAAGAGGGGATCTCCCTTTGAAACGTGTCAGAATTCTATAGAGTCTTCCTTTAATTGGGATTTGCACACGACTTCTGGTCTGATTGTCCAGCATTGGATATTACATGCTTTTATAATGACGTTTGTGAGTATACATCTGTTTATCCTTCAATAAATAATTTTTATCGCTGCGGTAATGCACAAGGTTGGTGCGCTTTCTTTTGTTCTTTATTGCAGTACTGTTATAGGCTCCCCCAGCCTTTCTTAAGAGCTGCACAACTTTTTATCTTTTGGTGGATAAGTTGTCATGGAGGATGGTCAATCCACTAATTCCTGATCTGGGTCTCTGAGCGCAGGAGGTATCATCTTGTATTCTAGAAATCAATACCACTGCATCTGTGACAAGTGGCACTGACAACATTTTTGCTCAAAGCAGAGTAAATAGTTATTATTGTTACTGTTCATATTTATGACTGGAAATGTGGTCGCATGACTTACAAGAAAAAGGTGCTCCTGTTCTATGGGAAACCAAGGGACTGATATTATTACTGTTGCTGAAGCTTAGCCATCCATAATTTATGCCGATGGGCAGCTTCCCTCTGTGTAGCCTCCATTTCAGCCTGATGCTCTGTATCCCGGTCCTCGAAAAACTGCAGGTATGCCATAGGATCTGTAGCAACTGAGCAAATGCTGGAAACAGCCTAGTGCTGGCATCATAGGCTGAGGTTGCATTCGTTTGTACAGGTCCCCTTCCTGTGTCATGACTCAGCTAGGATGTACCAGAACCAATTGTACCTGAGACTGGCAGAGTCCCTTCTGCTGCAGGCTCTCCCAGGATCTGCTGTTCCTGTATATCTGCCTCATGTAAATCACAAATAAGTTTTTAGATTTCCCATATGTTGCAGTCTGCCTTCATCGTATCATCTTTGCTCACTTTGTTGTACTCTACTATAAATGATTGCAAAGATAGTTAATTACTTAGCTCTTGCGTTACAAGCAGAACAATTCCAACAAGCTACCAAGCAGAATGAAACAATTACATTGTTGGACCTCACTGTTGCCACCAGAATGTGATAATTACATTCTCAACCTTACCATGCACAATGATTTTCCAGCTAACAGGACAACAATATAAGTGTTAGTAGAAAGTGATAATTACAGGGACAGGTTAAAGCGGAATTCTAGGAATTCAGCTACTTTGCAAAAACTGCAGGCACGCTATACAATTTAGTCCAAACAGGTGCAGACTTATTTTTACTACTTATTTGTTACAGATTTACTGCAATCCCAGAGGATATACCCCAGCTGTGAGAAGAGAAGCACACAGAGCAGCTATGCTGGCCCCTCCCCTCTGCTGCCCATTCACAGAAGCCTTTGTATTTTGTGAAAGAGTACACCTAATACAAAAGCTTCTGTGAACAGGTAGGAGGGGAACTGTGAGCATAGCAATTCCAGAGACTCTGCTCTTGGAGGAACTGAGACTACAGTGAACAGTCTCTAAGCTCTGGAAGTTAGCTTGTCAAATGTGAATATTAGGGGTGCACTGAAATACAAATTCTGGTGCTGAAACCAAAAACAAAAATTCAGGATGCACTTGGTCGAAAACCAAAAATGGGCACAGACTCTGGCAGCGGGCCGGTGTAGTGATCGATCCACGGGACACAGCCAGTGACAGATCATGCCGGAGGATTTCTGCCCAGCTGTCATTGTACAATAGGCCTGGTGGGAAGAAGTTAAAGGGTGTCAAAGTGAGGTGCGCAGGCTGTGCATGGGATGGGTGTCAAGTGCACAGGTGACACCCATCCCATGCACAGCCTACACACCTGACACCCATGCCATGCACAGCCTACGTCCCGACACCCATCCCATGCATAGCCTGTGCCCCCTGACATACATCCCATGTAGAGTCTGTGCGCCCGACACACATCCCATGTACAGTCTGCACGTCCCAGACACCCATGCCATGCACAGCCTACACACCTGACACCCATGCCATGCACAGCCTACGCCCCTGACACCCATGCCATGCACAGCCTACGCCCCGACACCCATCCCATGCATAGCCTGTGCCCCCTGACATACATCCCATGTAGAGTCTGTGCGCCCCGACACACATCCCATGTACAGTCTGCGCGTCCCAGACACCCATCCCATTCACAGCCTGCGCACCAGACACTGGGCATGGGATGGGTGTTATGACCCCACTGTCACCCATTTTATTCATAGCCTGCGGCCCTTGACACCCATCCCATGCACAGCCTGCGCACCTGACACCCATCCCATGCACAGCCTGCGCACCTGACACCCATCCCATGCACAGCCTGCGCACCTGACACTGGGCATGGGATGGGTGTCACGACCCTCTGGACACCCATTTTATGCATAGCCGGTGGCTCCCGACACCCATTTTATGTATAGCCTCCAGCTCCTGACACCCATTTTATGCACAGCCTGCTCCCCTGAAACCAGTTCCATACATAGCCTTCTCCCCTCACCGTATAGTAAACTTAAAAGCAGCCAGCTCGGTCCATCAAGCAGTGCAGCCACTAACACTGGCCATGCGCCAAGGCATCACTGCATAGCCACACCTTCCTCCTATAGGAGGAGGGATCAGCACAACCCACATTTCTCTCCGGTCAAAATGGAGCAGGGCAGAACCAAGATGCAGCAGCACCTACTCTCTCAATCTCCTCTACTGCACGGGTCAAAGGACATTTTCGGCACCTGTATCAGTTTGTTTTTTTATACTGGCAAAATGCTGATAGGGCTTATTTAAGCTGAAACAATTCGGCAACTGAAATTTCAGTGCATCCCTAGTGAATAATAGAGAGACGTTTATGAGGTAGTAGGCACCTCGTTAGGCTTACCTCATATTAAGCATTTAGTTTTTACAAAGAAGCTGAATTCCTTGAATTCAGATTTAACTGAACAGTTAAACCCTTTATACACACACACACACACAAGCCACTACCCGTTTACAGCTTCTGCTATTGAAATCCTTTCGAAAAAAAAATATCACTCGCTGCCACACCCAAACAGGTATGGACCCATGTTTACATCACAGTAGTTCTTCACTGAGGCAAAACCCCTTCATTTTCGAGATTTTCCTTCTCACAAAGTTTCACAATTCTACAACCAGCATATTATTTAGAATGAAATGACCATTTGTTAGATATGAAATAGAACGTATTAATTTTTCTCTCAGGGGGTCTGTGTCTTATTAGTCTCCTGGACCTTACAGGTTCATAGGCAGGTTCAGAGTCTTATTGATATTGTTGAGGGTTAGGGACTGATGTGAATGTACAATATATATGTAAAGCGCTGTGTAAAATGACGGCGCTATATAAATACCTGAAATAAATAAATATCCCCTTATACATTCTTGTAGCCACAATTTAGAGAGAGAACTCCATTACAACAAGAATTATGGAGATTGTATGAAATTTCTGTGCAATTTAGCTGTACATCAGAATATAAATAAAAACCGTAGCATCACCAGTGCATATTGTTCATTATTTTGTTTAAAACAGAGCTTCATTAGGAGTGTGTCTTCTCAAAGTGGAACTTCACTCTCTCAGTCAAAATTGACTATTTGTAATCCTTATGCTGCTAGCACTAGTAAATAGATAGTAAAGTAGATCATATTTGTTTTATACTTTTTTTTTTTTTTTTACATTCTTTCAGTTACTTCCTGGTTTCCATGCCTAGGCAAATTATATCATACATAAAAGGAGTCTTTAGGAGGGGCTCTTTCAGCTAAGCTCACCCCCCTGCCTGTTTACCTGAAGGGCAGATGGATTACAGGAAGTAAATGCTACATAAATGATCTGCGCTCATTTAAGATGGCCACGGCCAGATATGCTAGAGGCTGTTTTTCAAAGTGATTTATCAGTAAAATAATGCATGGAGACATGGATGGATGGATGGGGGAGTTTGCTTTAAATATTAAAAATGGATTAAATAGGATTTTTGAATTGTAGCGATTAGCTGCAGTGTAGTGATACACAGAGATGAAACAAATCCTACATGAATTGTACCTGTTTTTCTAAAGCAGTCTGTCCCCTACATCCATTCAAAGTGCAGAATTTACACAGGATCTTTCAGTTCTGAAAAGTATGGGGCGGAGAACTGAAGTTACATCAGAAAGCTTTGAAAGCCGATTGGAGGGAAGGGACATACCCTTCTTAACGCAGCTCACAAGAACAGAGCTGATAATCTGCTGGAGGTCCCTCCCCTGTCCCCATTTCTCTCTTGATGTCAGGAAAACTCATCAGAAGTGACCTATGCTGATAGAGGAACGAGGCAGCAGACAGAAATGACACTTAGTGCTCAGGACGGAGACAACCACACACTATATATTTACACACAGAGCTTTCTTTTTGGTGGTATTTGATCACCACTGGGTTTTTTATTATATAAATGAAAAAAGACTGAACATTTCAGGGGGAAAAAAAATCTATTTTCTTCATACATTTAGGCCAAAATGTATTCTGCTACATGTCTTTGGTATTTACAAAATTCAATTAAGTGTATATTAATTGGTTTATGCAAAAGTTGTAGCATCTACAAAAAATGGTATACATACTGGAATATAGGATGCTATACTAGTACTGGCGGTGATCAGTGACGTCTAGTGGGACTGTGATATTGTGGTAGGCAATCTGGCTCCAGCTGACCCTGGCTGGGAGGTACACTGACATCAATAGTGACACTAACACAGTGATCAACACTAATACTATACACTGTCACTGTCCTCATGACAATGGCTGGGAAGGGTTTAACATCTAGGGGCAAGCAGGGGGTTAATTGTGTGCCTAACAATGTGTAATGTGTGTACCGTATTTGCCGGCGTATAAGACGACTGGGCGTATAAGACGACTGGGCGTATAAGACGACTGGGCGTATAAGACGACCCCCTACTTTTCCTGCTAAAATGTAGTGTTTGGGCTATACTCGCCGTATAAGACTACCCCTCTTCCAATGCACACCAGTGGCAGGAATAGTGCCCCATCATTGGTATCAGTGGCAGGAATAGTGCCCCATCATTAGTATCAGTGGGGGGAATAGTGCCCCATCATTGGCATCAGTGGGGGGAATAGTGCCCCATCATTAGTATCAGTGGGGGGAATAGTGCCCCATCATTGGTATCAGTGGGGGGAATAGTGCCCCATCATTGGTATCAGTGGGAGGAATAGTGCCCCATCACTG
Organism: Staurois parvus; assembly: GCF_062004578.1. Taxonomy (NCBI): domain Eukaryota; kingdom Metazoa; phylum Chordata; class Amphibia; order Anura; family Ranidae; genus Staurois; species Staurois parvus. The sequence continues at coordinate 5,648,537 of NW_028318157.1, forward strand.
GTATCAGTAGCAGGAATAGTGCCCCATCATTGGTATCAGTGGCAGGAATAGTGCCCCATCATTGGTATCAGTGGCAGGAATAGTGCCCCATCATTGGTATCAGTGGGGGGAATAGTGCCCCATCATTGGTGTCAGTGGGGGGTGGAATAGTGCCCCATCATTGGTGTTAGTGGGGGGGTGGAATAGTGCCCCATCATTGGTGTCAGTGGGGGTGGAATAATGCCCCATCATTGGTGTCAGTGGGGGTGGAATAATGCCCCATCATTGGTGTCAGTGGGGGTGGAATAATGCCCCATCATTGGTGTCAGTGGGGGTGGAATAATGCCCCATCATTGGTGTCAGTGGGGGTGGAATAATGCCCCATCATTGGTGTCAGTGGGGGTGGAATAATGCCCCATCATTGGTGTCAGTGGGGGTGGAATAATGCCCCATCATTGGTGTCAGTGGGGGGTGGAATAGTGCCCCATCATTGGTGTCAGTGGGGGGGGAGGAATAGTGCCCCATCGTTGGTGTCAGTGGGAGGAATAGTGCTCCATCATTGGTATCAGTGACACAAATGATGGGGCACTATTCCTCCCGCTGACACTTGCTGACCCTGTTCTCGTATGGTGCTGCTGCAGCCAGTATATGTGGTTGCAGCAGCACCTCTACACTGACCACTTACCTGCTGGTCCCGCACTCGATTTTTGCGGGGCCGCTCGGCTCCGCCCCCTCGCCGGTGATTGGTCGCCTGTGTGCCTTTCCTGAGCTACAGTTCTGGCGGCCAATCACCGGTGAGGAGGCGGAGCCGAGCAGCCGCGAGAACATCCAGTGGCCGAACTGAAGGAGCAGCCGCGCTTCCTGGACCGGATCGTCGTGGGACCGGAACCAGGTAAGAAACAGCCCCTGCCCACCCCTGTACTTAGTGTCCCTTCCGTTGGAAGGGGGGGGGGGGCGGCGGCGGCACCGCGCCGCCCCCCTAAAAAGTGTCAGTATGCCGTATACCGGCGTATAAGACGACCCCCAACTTTTGAGAAGATTTTCAAGGGGTAAAAAGTCGTCTTATACGCCGGCAAATACGGTAATATGTACTGCTTTTACCTTGCTGTGTATTCTCCCTTTGTGCAGGGAGAACAAACAGCAAGATCACTGTTTCCTGTACACAGAGTTCTGTGTATTGTAAACACAGAACTCTGTGTGATTGGACACAGCTGATCAGCTTATTTCTGCTAAAATCTCTGGCCGAAATCCAATGCCAAACTCATACAGAATCCAATCACAGTGCGGGTTGGCAGGGGGCAACTGCATGTGTGCTCTAAGCCCGAAAGAAGGCCGATCATATACAAGTACATCATTGTTCCTGAATATGCCGCCCACCTGCAGTAATTGTACTGTGGGCAGATAGGCAACTAGTTAAACACACTGATAACCTGGCTTTTGTGCATTGTCAAGACCTATTTACAATAAGACTAAAGTTTTGTTATGGTTCTAAATTCTATTTTTATTGTATCTGTGTAATATTATTGCTACAGCCCCTTTATGTAGCCTCAGTGCATAACCGTGTGAAACACACTGGTTTCATATCAATGGTAGGTATGACTTTGGTTAGTTGTATTACAATAGCTCCTCTGTCACACTTGCCTAGATTTTAAAGACTAAGGTGAGCGCTAAATATGTGTTAAATAGTGACATATTATAATAATGTAAGCCCTGCAGCTAAAATATGAAGATGCATGTCATAAACCCCTTATAAAACATTCCTAAACAATTTCAAGCACAAACACTGTAAAATACAGTTCTGACAATCTGTTAGCTACCAAGGACAGAACCATTACAGATCAGCCCAGATGACTTGCTTGCAATCTTACTTTAGAACTACACGCAAGAACATTTCCAGAAAGTGAACTGTGAAAACAGCAGTCAGGATATAATGGAATAGCGGGCTGAACTGAAACAGAAAAGCCATTTGTCTTGGTCAACTGAGAAGATGCAGGACAAGGTTATACGCATCAAAATGCAGCACAGTTCATCAGAGCAAACCTGCTGGAAGAGGAAGAAATGTTTATTTAGCTGGACACATTACTGATGTATAGTGACTGCAGCTTCTTGGCACAAAGCAGTAAAGACACCGATGTTATAAATAGTCTACTGGAATGCTGTTATGCAACTCGATTTTTATATGAGGTTCACAGTACAATTGGGAGAAATGAAAAAAAAGAAAGAAAAGAAAGAGTGCAAGAGCAAAAGCATAGAAAGCAATTAAGGCTGGCATGTAAAACCATCAGCATCAAGACAGCAACACAGTAGGTAAAACATTGAAGTTGGGAAAGGGTCTATTTGCTGTGTGAAGAAAACCAGCCTATTAAATAAGCTAGAACTCCCTGATTAAATTGATTGAAAATAGGCAACACATTGATGTAGTTTACTGTGAGTTTCATTCTAACCACATCTGTACAACTTAGAATGTAAACCTCTCATTATGTGAAAGCCTTTGCATGCATTTTTTATATTTTTTATTAATTTTACAAGTACCCTTGGATCCTACATACTCAGAACACTCTGATAAAAAAAAAAAAGCTTGACTTTCTCTGCAAAAGTCAAGGACTGTCCTGCCCCTTGCAACCACCCTGGCTGTTCAAGTCATAGAAGCAAAAAGGTATTCTGGGACGTGGAAAGCCAGTTCTTGGCTATTATAGATTTTTTTTTTTTAAAGTGCTGTCAATTTGGGTCTGAGTCCTAGCAACTTGATGAATGCGTTATAAAAATGTCCGTTTTGTGCTAGCCTGGAGAGATCTTTTATAGTGCGATTCCCAGAGTTGTAGTTAATGAGTCCAACCATGTAGTAGCTGGTCTCCCTCTTCGCCTAGTGCCTTGAATCTTCCCAAACATTATTTCCCTCTCCACGGACCTCTAAAAATGTGACCAAAATAGGACAGTCATAACTTCATCATTTGGGCTTCTAGTGACATTGCCAGTTTGATCTCTTTCAAAATTGATCTAATAGTTCTATGGGTTGTCCATGGCATGCCTAAAAACTTCCAATACCAAAGCTCAAATGAGTCAATCTTCTTTCTGTCCCGTTTTCCTTGTGTCCAGCTTTCACAGCCATAATTGACAATTGGGAAGATGAGTGCATGGATGAGTCCGATCTTGCTTTTGAGTGTAATTTATTTACCTTTGAATACTTTAAGAGTCTTCATTGTGTGGCTACCATGTGCTATTCTGCGGAGTACTCACTACTAGTTGCTTCCTTGTTTATGAGAGAGCACTGGAGACTAAAATGCTTTACAACTTCTATTCTGTCACTGTCAAGATCAAAATCATCATTTACTGTGTCTATGATCTTCGTTTTGATTATATTCAATTCTAATCCCATGTTTCGACTGACTTTTCTCACTAAATACAGCATATATTTTTTTGCTGCTGGTGATGAGCATTGTGTTGTTTGCAAAGCACAGGTAGTTTATGTTTCAGCTGCCAACTTTGACACCAACAGACTCCTCTTACAAATTTGCATTTCTGAAGATGGCTTCACCATATAGGTTGAACAGGTAAGGTGACAAGATTTGTACATAATAACATCCTATCTTACACAAAAGTACAAAAATTGTATGTAGTTAGTACATAGAATGGTAGTATTCAGTACATTACTTTTTTATCTTTTTAATTTAGGATGCCTCTTTGTATTTCCTCAACATTTACATAGAGACCATGCTGAATCGCAAAAGTGACAGTTGGGACAAACTATAGCACCAGATGCTTACAGTGGTCACCATTTATTCATATGTTTATTTTTTGTTGCTTATCTAAAAAGTGGTTGTAAACCTCAGATATGAATGTCCATAAAACACAGATTGCAGTTCAGTCCTGCAGAATACTCCATCCTCACTGGCTGTCATTGTTTTTGAGCACATGAGGAAGGAGAGAGCCGGAAGAACGGCTGCTCTTGTGCACATCGTTGGATCAAGATCGGGCAAAGTATTAGGGAAGCTGAGGGGAAAGCTGCACACTGAAGGTATTTTACCTTTGTGCATAAAATTGTAAACAACCTAAGCATTTGTCAACCTCAATTTTATTTGTTTGGGCTTCGATATGCATTAAAATTCATTTTAAAGTCCATTTACATCTTTGTAGTGTGTTTCGTATACACTTGTTAACATGCATTATACATGTGTTATAACTAACATGAATGGCACTGCAGTGCACTAAAATGCATTACTGCAATACAACAGTATAAATGGATCCTAAACATACATACAGTATCCAGAGAGTAACAGCTCTGCAGTGATTTCATTGCAGAACAAACATCCTCACCCTGCTGAAGAAAGGTAAAAATTAATGGATCTACTGTCTGGATTACTAGGTAAACCATGTTACAGGGTGGTGCAGATAAATAAAAGGTTATTGTGCTATTACTGTGTTATTACTACTGACAGAATTTCATCACGTGTCTTTTTTTTTCCAAACGCAATTATTTTGGAAAAATATACTTGAATGAATTTTAACACAATACCCATTTTTTTTTCAAAATATAATGTTTCGCCTGGTAAACAGACACATAACATATGGCGCTTTAAAACTGCATACTCTCGGAGAATGATGGCAAAGTACGATACTTAAAAATCTCCAAAGGCAACACTTTAAAAGCCTTTACAGGTAATCAGTTTAGAGTTACACAGGAGATCTGGCACTAGAATTATTGCTCTCGCTCTTGATGTTTGCGGCAATACCTCGCGGGTGGTACGAATACCATTTATAAATGCATGCGGGACAAACGTGTGCTGTAAGACAGGGGCGCTTTATATTAAATAAAAAAAAAACATCCCTTGTGATGGCAATAAGCTGTGACAGGTTATGTTTGTGGAGAGATCGAGGGTCTATTAGACCCCAGATCTCGCCTCCGCCCTTATAAGCATCTAATCACACCAAGATTGGTGTGATCAGATGCTTTTCACAAGTCAAAAATGATTCGTCTGTCCTGGATCCCTGTATTTGGTATACTTAAAGCTGGTGGCTAACTGATAGCACGCTGAAGGTAGCAGTGTGGGCGTAGGCGGGTAGGGATTGTCACCCTATTCATTTCCTCCCCCTATTTTCCCTTCCCTCACCCCCTTTTTTCCCCTCTTCTCCTTTACCTTTTTTCCTCATCTTCCCAGTATCTTAGTTACCCACATTCCTCCATTGAGTGCACTCATTGCTCCGAGTGCCCCCACATAAATGTCCTTTTTACTAACAGACCTAAAATCAGAACTCCCTCATAGGCACATTTATCAAGAGGCTTCAGATAGACAAGTCTACAACATGTGGCTTCTTGCTTACGTGCTATATACCAGGACATTTCAGTACAAGTTCAGGTAGACTTTATGCTCTATCAGAACTTGCCTGTTCTACCAACCTGCTGTGCATGTGCTCCCTCTTATTTCTCATGACTACATCATACATATTGTCTGAACATGTTGTCAATTATCCATTCTGTTGGACATTACTGAAGTTGTAAACAAGCTCTACTTTGTTGTATTTTGTTAAAAACTTAAAAGACTTTACAGAAAAAAAAAAAAGACTTGTGTTCATGCCGGGGAAACCGGAAGTGACAAAATACTTGACGCTTCCTATTTCTAAAACCATACAGATGACTAGGGAAGATCTGGTCCCCCGATCACTGCTATGGAAAGCAGACGGAACTGCCTCCTTCAGTCTCTGTCTCCCTGGTAGAACAGAACAGGAGAGCCTGAAGAGGCACTGGAAGGGGGGGGGTTATCTGCCACCTGCAAAAGCAATCCAGCAGCTAATTAGCTGCTGGATTGCTTTTACTTGAAAGAGCATTGCTGGCTCTAAAGAAAAGATACAAGGATGATGCCTGTAACTGCAGTCATCACCTTGGTACAACCACTTAGGTGTACGTGTACGTTACCCGATCTTAAAGTGGTTAATCACATTAGATCTTTACTACATGCAAAAAATAAAACACATTCTTTCATTTGGCACTATATCTTGCAAAATTGTTGTGCAAAGGCTCTAAAAAACACAGGGTTAAAAGAGAAAATCCTTTAAAATGTTTGTGCCTGAGTTCTTGGTTGCACACAAAGGAGGTTCCCTGTGTGATGACCTATGTACATTACAGAAATTGTATAATGATGAAGAAAACAAACTCCACCAAAAGTTTCAATCAGTGAGAGTCTAAAGGAAAGCAGCTTCTAAAAAACAAAGCAAAAAAAAAAAACTTCCATAAATAACACATTAAAAAGGCACAAAACCATAATTGTCTCCTAATAATAATTTAAAGACAAAAAAAGCAATGCTGCAAAGTGTACTAACACTAGTAAAGAGAGATTGTCATTTGTACCCTGAAAAACATTACACTGCTGGAAGCTGACGGATGAGGTGCTGCTGCAGCAGTTGACTGCATATAACTGCACTTTACAACCGATTAATAAATGAAAACAATAATGTCAATGACCTCCGGACAGCTCTGCGAATTTAAGGAGCAGCAAAAGAAAAAAATGCAACCTGTGATCAGAACACCAAGAAATTCAATATCCTTATATCCAGTTTTCAACATGTTTTGTTTATATATACTACTTCTAAATAATGAATTGTGATATTGGAGACAGTCGTATGTATTAGATGGATGTGTCATTATTGTTGAACTATTAATAGCACAGCAGGTCAAAGAAAGGTACTCTACACCTGAACTGGTCTCATTTCACAGACTAAAAGCACAATAGCTTCCTGGAAAGTTTAAAATTGGATCAGAGCAATATAAAATTAGACAGCAAACATCCAGCATGCCTCAGTTCTTTAGCAAAGCAGTACCAAGAGCAGGATGATAAACATAGGGGTGGGACCAGTGTTCCTCAATAGACTCCAAGAAAAGGACTTTACTAAGACTACAAAAATCTTCTTTCCTCCTCAATGAGGAGAAACAATATCTTCAGGATGTCCAGAAGCAGTCCCACCGAGGGGTGGGGGCAAACAAATGCTAGCAGGCCAAAGGAAAGAGAAAACTAGGGGCTACCTGCATCTCGAAAAGCCATTTTAAGGACCTCATGCCTGAAGGTCAAAGTTCCACCTGGTAGTACTAACAGAACATGCAAACAGAAGACCACAGACCACACAGCATTGCAAATATGGAAGGACGTGCAGATGTTTTTCAAATGCAATTATTTTGGAACAATATACTTGAATGAATTTTAACACAATAGAATACCCATTTTTTTGTAAAATATAATGTTGTGCTGAGTCAACAGATGCATAACATATGGCACTTTAAACCTGCGCATGCTCGCATAACAACAACAAACTGCGATACTTAAGTATACCTTACATGTGGTACGAATACCATTTACATATGCATGCGGGACAAACGTGTGCTTTTGCCTTTGTGTGCAAGCAAGGTAAAACAGGGGTGCTTTAAAAAAAAAAAATAACAATAATCCCATGTGATAGCTAAAAAATGTGACAGATTATCTTTATGGAGAGATCTAGGGTCAGATCTCTCCTCTGCCCTTATAAGCAGGAAAACAGTTGCTTCGTTTTGAAAAGCTGAAGAGGCACTCACAGGTCTTATAGTGTGTCCCTTGACAGGAAACTATGAAACCCGATTCTTGAGACCATACACTTGGATGATTGTCTCTCTAAGTCACCAAGGGTAGGCTGAAAGTTTTTTTTTACCTTAATGGATTCTTTACATGAAGGTAAAGGAAAAAAAAAACCTGTATGCTGCTTCCCCCACAGCCCCCCAATACTTACCTGAGCCCGATCTTCATCCACTGCTGTGCACAGGAGCCTCAGCTCTCCTGGGTCTCTCTCTCTTCACTGGCTGAGACACAGCAGCACTGCGGTCAATCACAACCAGTTAGGAGTGTGCTGGTGGTGGGGCTGAGCCACACTTTCACAATCTTATAGACACACAGAGCAGGGCTCAAGAACAGGCCACTTGCTCTGGGGGCATTCAGCATATGGGGGGGGGGGGGGGGGTGGAAGGAGCCAGGAGCTCTGGTGGGGGACCAAAGAAGAGGAGGATTAGGACTGCTATGTGCAAAACCATTGCATAGAGCAAGTACGACATAATTATTCTTAAGTTTTTTTTTGTTTTTTTTTTAAACCAGAGCCTTTAATATCTTTAAAATTCTACACCAACTTAGCAGACAAATGGATGGCAGATCATACAAGCAGTAACTAAGATTTCTCGAACATCCTGTTAATCTCCTACCAGCAGAAATCTGCTTCAACAGCAGAAGGGGTATTTTTTTTTTGTCAGTAAACAACAAAAAAAAAAAAAAAAAGAAAACAAAAAGAAAAAAAGGAAACCTGTACCAAACAATATACTTGCTGCCATGCAGTGTGAGAGACCCAGGTAATGAAACATTTATATATAATGTCATGCTTTAGACAATATGGTTCCGTTACAAGTACACTTTATGCCAGAATAATAAAATAACATTTTGGTAAGCTTAAAAACATAATGAAATTCTTGATCAAAACCCATATGTGTGTTGTGTTTTCAACGTGACTAAAAAGTTGGCTTTCACAGAAACAGTCAGAAAAAGATAATTGTGGTTTCTTAGCAATTAGTGTACATACCAAGCCGTGTGACAGGGGAAAGGCATGTCTTGTTAGATCCTCAAATATCTGTTTTCTGCTATGCGTTTCCTGTTTCAGAGCAAAACGCAGGTTCCTCATGTCCTAGATTGGGGAAAATAAGATGTAGAAGCCTTCTCATAATAGCACAGAAACACATGCAAATACCCTGGCATTTTCATACACATAACATAAAAAGGTAGGGCTGCCAAATAACTCGTACAGCACTTTCTGTGCTGCCCCATTCGATTTTAGCATGAACTGACAACCATTATGCTATACAAAACTATTTTTATTTTTTTTTTTTGCAAAGTTGAAGTGGTTCTAAAGGCTTAAGGTTTCTTGTCTTAATGCATTAAGGTGAAATCTAAAACCCTCACTCTTTTTTGCAGAATTATGCACCTGAATAGCAGCACTATAATGAGAAGTCTAACCTTTTGTGTAGTGGTGCACCAAAATGAAAATTCTGCTGCCGAAACCGATACCGAAAATTCAGAATGCATGTGTGCGAAAACAGAACCGAAACCAAAATGTCTGTACGTGGGGGTGGGGAGGCTCCAATTTTTTTTTTTGTATTTTTTTCTACTTTCATGTATATTTTTATTTATTTTTTTTAACTTATGATTTTATTGCTATCACATAGAGGACCAATAGTCCCCTATGTGATAGCATATAAGTGACAGGTCCTCTTTGTAAGGGGAAGGGGGTGGGGGCACTGTGTGCAAGGAGGGGGCAGGAGAGGAGCAGTGTATACAGAGAGACTCCCTCACTGGCTGTCACTATATGTCAGTGCCGGTTTTTAAATGCAACTGGCGGCTTTTTTCTTCACTATAGCTCACAGAATTAGCGGTCACTTTCCCCTGAGCTAAAGGAAACTTTTTTCTTTTATCTCAGGAAATAAACTTAAAGGAAACTTTGTATCTTTTAGTTGGGGGAAAAGTAACTAATTCTGTGAGCTATAGTGAAAAAAAAACAAACAAAAAAAAAACAAATCAGGTAATTACACTTAAAAGCCGGCACTGACATATAGGGGTTTATTTACTAAAGCTGGAGAGTCCAAAATCAGACTCACTTCTGCATAGAAACCAATCAGCTTCCAGGTTTCATTGCCAAAGCTTCATTGAACAAGCTGAGGTTAGAAGCTGATTGGTTTCTATGCAGAAGGGAGTCCGATTTTGGACTCTCCAGCTTTAGTAAATAAACCCCATAGTGACAGCCAGTCACTGTATACACTGCTCCTCTCCTGCCTCTCTCAGACCCCCCCCCCCCCCTCACGTCTGCAGTACACAGTCTCCTTTATCAGCTAAATTTTTCCTATCATTTTCTACCGATATGTTCCAGTGGCTGAAATTTTGGTGCATCCCTACTTTTGTGTCATTTTCACTTCTAAATTCTTTTTTTTGGATCAGTTTTCTCCATTTCCAGCTGTCTTCAAGGTGGAAAGGTCCCTCCCAGCAAAGTCTGATCACCTCTCTATATAAGTTGCTTCTTAATAAAGAATCTATGGTTGAGAAGCCACACCGGTGTATGAAGAGATGGGAAGATGAACTTCAAGGTCCAATTTCTTTAAAATGTTGACAGGTGATATAGGACTCGGCTGCCAAGTCATCTCGTTGTGTAGTATACAAAGAAAATATATATAAGGTGTTGATGCATTGGTATAGGACTCCCGAAGTACTTCATGCAATTAACCCAAGTTTATTAGATAAATGCTGGAGAGGTGTAGAAGGAGTGGGTACATTGTCACACATCTTTTGGTTCTGCCCGCAGATTAAGGGATATTGGGTTATGGGTCAAAAGATATTGGAACAAGTACTTAAATTTTTTCCTGCCCCTAGATTCGCTACATTATCTCCTGGGTCTACCCTTTAGGGGTATCCCCAAATCATCTAAAGGGTTGGGAGTTCACTATTTGACAGCTGCTAGAAGGGTGATACCACGTTTTTGGAAATCAGCAGATATACCATCGCAAAACCATCTCTTAGGAGAGATCTCTGAAATAAGAGAAATGGAATATCTTACGGCTCTAGTGGGTGAACATTCTGGTATTTTCCACTCTATTTGGGGAGCATGGGATCACTCTCCCTTTGGTAAATGCTTTCCTTCCCCTCCTCTATCATCCCCTTTTATATAGTCTGGACACTATTATAAGTACTATGCCTTTGACTAATAATGCAAACCACTGTAATATGAAGATGTGCAGGTTTATAATAATTCATGTTCTTAAAGAGTACTGAATGTCATGCTGTTCATATATGTTCCTGTTTTTGTTTTTTTTTAACCTTGCTTATTTTTAAGCCAATGATAGATTTCTGTCACTGTAACGTTTATACACAATATGTTCTTGTTGAAATTGTGTACAGTTTTAAAATGTAGGCTCTGGCCCTCAATAAATATTTACAATAATTAATAAACAAAAACCAAAAGGAAAAAAAAAAAAAAGTGTTTGCTAGAGTTCAGCTTTAAATTTGTCAAGTTCTGCGAAATCCCACCAAAAGACAAGGAAAAATGCCTGGTCCCCAATGTGACCAGTTCATACCACCACGCTGCAGTGGAGTGCAGGAAGTGTGTGCTGAAAAAAGTATGACTGACAGTAACTTTTTTCAGCAGAGTGGGAAGCAGTCCACCACCTTGTACCACGCAGCGGCCAACAGAACTTTATGAAATGTAACTGTGTGACATTTAAATAAAGGTTGTTTAAAAAAATAAATAAATATTCAGCATATTGGCACTGCAGTATCTAGCCAGATTGTGCCACACACTAGCCGCCACAACGTTGTAATGCAGTGGCTGGTGTTAACAGATACTTGTAGTAAATAGAAATGGCACCATGGATAAATATATAAAATATTAATCAAAGATGAGCTGCAAACCTAACCTATAATGTATATAGGATATGCAAAATTTCAGAAATAGGCTGCGCTTAGATGTATGCAAATATATATCAAACAAAATGATGATCATCGCTCCCAGAGCAACAAGCGCTATATGCTTGTCTATTATACAATCAGCATATTTCTCTGGTGAGTTTTATTTAACCGATTTTGGTGGTGGATTCACTTGGTGATATATTTTTGGACACAATTGATTATTTGAACACCACAAGCACTTTGGATTTTTTGTTGCTGGACTTTGTTAACAGATACTTACCTTGCCTAACAAATGCAGCCACTGTCAGTGCTGTATAAACTGTATGTAGCATCAGCAACATACAGTATACAGCACTATGTTCCAGCAGCAGGACAGAATTTGCCATCCCATTCCCAGATCAAAACCGAACCTGGCTCAGCATTGCTCAGCCACTCACAGACCAACTCCCATTTTCTCCTGAATGGGATGGAAGGTTTTGTCCAGCAGCCAGAACACAGCTCTGTATACTGTATGTAGCAGATGCTACATACAGTCTGTACCGTGCCAACAGCGGCCGCATCTGTTAGGGAAGACAATCATTTGGACAAACTTGGCCCAAACAAATTATTTTAAAGTGACAGAAAACTGGAGTTAGGCTCTAACATAGAATTTACACCGCAAAATGCACTTACTTTGCAAGTTATATCTAGGCCATAGGCATTTTCTCCTCTGCTTGAGGCACCACCCATCTTTTCAATTCTTGCTATGACACCAAGAGGTACTTCCAATACTATCAATGGCTCCTACATGAAAAGAGACAACATAAATAAAAATCTACAATTCTACAATCAGACTTAATTCTCAATAATTTGGAAAGCATCAGCCCACTTGCCAAAGTAGGAAAGGGTTACATCCCACCAATATCTGAAATATCACAACTGAGATTTTTTATTTACAGCGCTAAAAAACTAGTCAGAACACATGGTTGCAGTTGTAAATCATGCACAGTATATTGCAAAAGTGGTCAGATTTTTCCTAAGGCCACCTTTACATTGTAGACATCTTACTAGTTTTATAAATAAAGTCACAGGGCCCCACTGAGAAAAAAAATAAAGCTATATTAATATATATCCACACACAGCTCAGCATAAAACGAGCACACCCCAACAGATTTGTCAGAAAACCTTTACTTTCCTTTCAGAATCAACATTTGGGACATGGGACACTATAATACAAAGCTTTACTTATCAGTCAGAATACTGTATACAACAAAGATGGACCTGCAACCATCTCACAGAGATGTCCAGGCTGTCCACAGAAGTTAACACCTTAACAGGAGCTTCTTCTGATGAGAAAAGTTGAAGACAATTGCCATGCAAGTTCACTGCAGTTAGCTGAAGAAGAAGAAAGCCAAACTGGGGTGACTGTTTCCTGTGACACAATATGGTGTACACTGCAGAGGAATGGCATGCATGAGTGTCATCCACAAAGGAAGCCTCTCCTAAAGCCCATGCACAAAAAAGGCCACCTAGAATTTGCCAGGAACCATGCTGAAAAAGAAGACAACTACTGGGACTGGAGTGATGAGACCAAGATAAATGTTTTTGGAACCGATGGTGTCGCAAAAGTGAGGAGTACAAAGAAAAATGCATGGTGCCTACAGTGAAACATGGTGGTGGCAGTGTACGTGTGTGGGGCTGCATAAGTGCTGCTGGTGTTGGGGAGCTGCATTTTACTGATGGTATCATGAATTCACAGATGTACTGCTTTATATTGAAAGAGAAGATGCTACCATCACTTTGTGCCCTTGGTCATCGTGCAGTTTTCCAACATGACAATGATGCAAAACACACATCTAAAGCCACTGTTGAATTTCTGAAGAAGAACAGCGTGAAAGTGGCCAAGTATGTCTCCTGATCTGAACTCAACTGCGCCTCCATGGGAAATTCTGAAGAGACAAGTTGAGCACCACTGTTCATCCAGCATCCAGGATCTAAGAGAGGCCATTCTTAACCGCTTTTCTGCTGCCCTATAGTAGAACTACTGCTGCAGGGCTGAGCAAAATCAGGTGTATATACGTGATTTGCATTTCCGGGTAGGGGGTACGCCTGATGTCATTGGCAGCAAGGGATGTCAATCACCAGGTCTCAGCTGGAGATTCCCCACCTACACCTGGCGATCGCCATGCAGAACTGACAGGGGAGAGACTGTGTATAAACAACATAGGTCTCTCTCCTGCCATGTGAAGGACATGCTGCTGTGTATTTCTCTGCACAGCAAAGAAATACACAGCAGCAAGTCTCCCTAGTAAAACACACAGCACAATATGTAAAACAGACACAACACATTGTTAACCTTTTGATTGCCCCAGATGTTAAAACCTTCCTGCCCAGTGTCATTAGTACAGTGTCAGTGCTTTTTATTAGTACTGATTACTGTATTACCGTCATTGGCAGTTAGTCAGTTCCCACCCAGTGTCGGAATGCCCACCACAGTCCTGCTATAAGTCGCTGATTGCTGCCATTACTAGTATATTAAAAAAAAGAATAAAAATTCCAGTATATACACTGCCAATTGTAGACGCTATAACTTTCATGTAAGCCAATTAATTTACATGTATTGGGAATTTTTTTTTAGCAAAGACATGTGGCAGAATACATTTTGGCCTGAATTTATGACACAATTAGATTTTTTAAACATTTTTTACTGGATATGTTTTATAGCAAAAAGTAAAAATGTTTTTTTTCCCCAAAACTGTTGGTCTTTTTTTATTTATAGCGCAAAATATAAAAACCGCACAGAAATACCACAGAAAGAAAGCTCAATTTGTGAGAAAAATGGACATAAATGTAATGTACAGCATTGCATGACTGTCCGTTAAAGTAATGCAGCGCTGTATCGCACAAAATGGCCTGTTCAGGAAGGGGGGGGGGGTAAATCCTCTGGAGGGCAAGTGGTTAAAAAAATGGAAAAAGATGTTGCAGTATGTCGCCAACTTGTTCATTCCATGCCTAGAAGACGTGGTGCTGTCCTTACAAATCATGGAGGTCATACAAACTAATAGATGGAGTAGTTCTTGTTGTGGGGTGTATTTATTTTTGCATCAACTACAGTGGGGCAAAAAAGTATTTAGTCAGCCACCAATTGTGCAAGTTCTCCCACTTAAAAAGATGAGAGAGGCCTGTAATTGGCATCATAGGTAGACCTCAACTATGAGAGACAAAATGAGAAACAAAATCCAGACAATCACATTGGCTGATTTGGAAAGAATTTTTTTTTCTTTCCAAAGACATTAGGCACCTTATATGGCACCTGTTTGAACTTGTTATCAGTATAAAAGACATGGACAGTACTTATTAAACCTCACAAAAAAAAAAAAAAAGAAAAAAAGTTTTTATGAACTAGAATGTCAAGACCATTTTGAAGCAACGCATCACACAGTTCAAAAAATACCTTAGGTATAGTAAACCAAATCTAATAAAGTAAATTATAGAAAAGTATATCTCTAACAATTGTAACAACAAAAGTGAGCTGGGTAAACAAAGTTTTCCATCACATTTCCATGTGCTATACACAGGAAATACAGTCATGGCCAGAAATATTGGCAGCTCTGCATTTCTGTCAGATAATGCACCACTTTGCCCAGAAAATTGTTGCAATTACAAAATGTATAGGCAAGCTCATGTTTTTTTCTTTTGTTTGTATTGGTATGACAGCAAAAAGTGGAGAAAAAGCCAAATCTGACACATTCCACACAAAACCCCAAAAATTCACCCCTACAACCAATGGGAGAGGGCTCTGACAAGTGCGGTTGTTTTGCCTCACCTGCCCTGGCAGTGGAAGACTCGGTTGACTGACAGCTATCCACCAACACCTGTGGAACCCTTCTCCCTTGCCTGAGTCGCTGACCTCAGCTGGGTGACAACCTGTTCTTGCCCTAATGGTCCGATTGACCCACAAGTATAGCCCCTTGATTCCCCCCAATGTCTTTACAACCCTGCGCCTAATTCCCATGTGACAGCTTACTGTGAACACGGGTAACCTGTGTTCAATACCCCTCGTCTGCTCCTTTTATATAGGCGGCATACCCCCCCCCTTTTAATCCCTGTCCTGCCATCCTTCCCTCTTCCCAACCCCCCTACCGTCCCTGGTTTTCCCATCTGCCTTCACATGGACATACCTGACCTACCACCAGGCTACAGAGACTTGAACGTTGGACACTTGGAATTGTACCATGAACCGGTCTTATTTCAGTCGGGGCATCCTACACATCTCCCAACCCTTTTAATTGAATTTTTACCTTTTTGGTTCCCAAAAGGCCCTGCTTACCAGTGTGTATTGCATGGCTAGTAGGTTTCACTCTAATTGAGATGTATTTACTCATGATTGTTTTAACACTCAATTATTGTTCTGTACTGGCGGTTGTATTTTGCTTTGTTTTTTTTTCTTCTATACTGCCCAACTGAGCCTGTGCTTGTCCTCTCTTGCTCAAATGGCCACCCCCCTCCCTTTTTTTACCCTCCCCATCATTTCCCTGCCCTCCCTACCCACCTCCTGGTCCTTTTATTTCCCTGGTATCCTCCCTTGGAGCAATAAAACTCAATAACCAAATCCGGCCCTGAAATCTTACTCTGCCAGAGATTTCTATTTGAAGCTTGGGTCCCTCCAGGACTGTTCCTTGCGTCCTCACTCCGATACTCTCGGCTACCTGCCCTATTTATGTGGGCACTCGACAGTATCACCATTGCCTTTGGAGTGATGCCGGTTTTCCCTCCAAAAGGACTGCAATTGTTGGCACACAGTTTTTTTTCTTAAGGTTATAATTTGTATGTTGTTGTTTACTATGTCTCTTTTTCATTCTCCTGGGTCTCTTCACCTGGTCTCTTTCCCTTGAGGGCTGGTGCAACTTCCATGGTAAGTGTGCTTTTTCACATTCTATCTCTCACAGTTCATTAACATGGCCCCCTTAAACATTCTCTCCGTGAATGTTCAGTGACTTACATCCCCCAAAAATGCACAAAAGCCTTCCATTCTTTTGCAGCTATGGAGCCCCACATACTCTGCCTACAGGAAACACATTTTTTGACTCAAGCTACACCCACATTCTTCAGCTCACTATATCCCCAAGTCTACACCTCCTTAGCCACAACTAAAACGGGGTGTTTTGGTAGCGTTTCATCGCACCACCACATTCATTCTCTCAGACGAAATTAAAGATCCTGACGGGCGCTATATAATCCTCACTGGTCAACTCATGGACACTGCTGTTAAGATTGTGTCATACTATGCCCCCAACAGGCGACCTACATCCTTTCTGTCACATCTCCTCCAGTTGGTAGTCATACTCTATGGAGACTCGAATCAAGTCCTACTGCCATTCCTAGACAAAATCGTCCCCTGCACTAGTCTTGCAAAGCTTCCCTTTAGCCATCTTCTCACTAAATACAACTTGGTGGACTCCTGGTGTGAACTGCACCAGACTAGAAAACACCATACTTACTACTACCATCCACATAAGACCTTCTCGTGAATTGACCATATCTTCGTAACCGTAGGCATGGTTCCTGAAATTCTGGCATCTAAGATATTGCCATTCACATGGTCGAATCAGAATGCGGTGCTATCCACTATAGCTTCCTCTATCCCGACAGCACACAATTCCTCTTGGTGCCTCAATGATTCCATGCTTAAAAATCCATTTCATTGTGCAGATATTGAAATAGCTCTTAAAGAATAATTATTACACAATTTCACCCCTGACACATCCCCACTCACCTTATGGAAGGCATGTAAATCTGTGATTTGCGGGGCGATCATACGTCAAATGGCTTTTCTCACATGTGAACACAAAACTCTATACCAGAAATTGGAATCAGATTTTAACCCTTGCTGTGTGACATTTAAAACTAACCCGTCCAACAACTAAACTCCAACTAGACAAAGCCCACTTAGAATTTGACCTGTTCCTCACTGAACTGGCAGATAAATCCTTGCGGTACTACAGGCATAAATACTATCTCAAAGCCAACAAACTGAACACTCTGCTGGCGCATACACTTAAATCATTGGACAAGCCCTCTAAACCCATCTGACTTAAGGTACCACAGGACGCTTACACAAGTAATCCGGTCAAGATTCTACGCAAGTTGCAGTCGCACTTAGCCTCCCTATATACACCCGATTGTGCTTTAGACACCACGCAGGCGAATGCCTTTTTCTCGCATATTACATTGCCAGAGCTCTCTCAATCTCACTACGCCCAACTTAAGTCCCCTATCACCAAAACCGAGGTGTCCATTGCCATTCGTGATCTGAATAAACTCCCAGGTCCGGATGATTACTCTGCCACCTATTACAAAACTTTTACAGAGCTTGTAACCCCTCTCTTAACTACAGCCTTTAACACCCTGCTCGAAGGACATTTTTCGCCCAGAAATTCTAATGGCAATCATATGCATGCTCCCTAAACCCCATTCTGACAACTCCACCTGAACTAATTACGTCAAATATCTCTATTAAATCTTGTTATCAAGCTTTTAGCCTAAATCCTCTCAACCCGACTTAATAAAGTCATTGGGGGCCTAATTCGCTACAATCAGGTAGGGTTCATTCTAGTTTGCAGCAAAAAAAAAACATTGTATCCCCCTCCTGCTACCTCTCCCTAGACATAAAAAAGGCATTCGATACTGTGTCATGGCCCTACTTACACTATACTTTGCAAAAATGGGGCTCTGATCCTCACTTCTTGCGCTGGGTCTCAGCCCTTTACAACTCGCCAAGAGCGTATGTCGAATATGCCAGCTACAAATCAGATCTATTTCACATTGGAAGGGGCACACGCCAAGGCTACCTGCTTTCCCCTTTATTTTTCTCCCTTTTATCGAATGGTTGGCACAACACATCCGCTCTGACCCCAAAATCACAGGTGTTGAGCTAGGTGGATATCATCACAAAAACATGCTTTTTCGCAGATGACATCCTGCTGTTATCTTCCCCGCATATATCGGCGCCAAATTTGCTGGCCACACCCAATCTGCTCTTCTTTCCGGTTTCTCAGTAAAAGTTCATAAATCTATTTCACTTAATAAATCTATGACTGAGGAAGAGCTGCATCTAGCCCAAGAAACCATTCACATAGGCTCACCATTGCCGTCCTTATCTGGGCATACAGTTAACTGCTGCACATACTGATCTCTTTGCCTCCAACTACCCACCAATGCTTAAACAGGTGACGGGATTAACGTCGCAATGGTCACTCCTGCTTTCTTGGATAGGCACAATTAATGTCCTTAAGGTGTGTATATTGTCCACACTTTTATACCTTTTTAGAGTTTTACCAGCCCCTGTCCTAGCCTACTACTTGAGGATTTTGCAAAGGAGAGCCATGGCATATGTTTGGGGCCCGACTAAACCAAGGATACCCAAGTTGACCTTGTATCTCCTCAAACCCCACAGTGGATTAGGTCTTCCCAACTTTTCCTACTATTACGCAGCCCACCTAGCACACCTGCCCAAATACCATGCGGTTGGCGAAACCCCATTGTGTGTGTCCATAGAATCAGTTGATTGTGACCCTCTGATGGTGGATAATTTAATGTGGCTCCGACCAGTGGATCGAGCTTTCTTACGTAATCCGATTACAAAACATTATCTATCTGGGATAAACTTAAAACGGTGTATGGTTTGCAATCTTTGCATAACCCGCTCCTTCCTTTCTTCACAAAACTAGCCTCCCAGCCTGGGATAGTCATACATCTTTCCATGCACGGAACGCAACAGGCCTTATCCGCTTTTACAAGATGGTCAATGCGGCCTCATTTCTTTCTTTCCCAAATCTGTGAATCTTTTAGTCTCCCCCATTTGGAGCTATTTTTTGTTATCTACATATAAATAGTCTACTCCCCCTACGTTCATAGAATTAGTGTACTGAATCATCTCTCTCAGTTCGAACCAATTTGTTCTAAAGACCCTCATGCCAGAGGCCTTATTTTGACTCTCTACTATGAGATTCTCTTTAGACCTAACCAAGTCACCCTGTCCTACGTTGCAAAGTTGGAGAAAGACTTAGGCCGCTCATTCGATACAGGTGAATGGTCAAAGATTTGGCAAGCTACCAAGTCCTCTTCGCCCAACGTTGTTGCGGTGGAAGCCAACTACAAAGTTTTGGCCAGATGGTATCTAGTGTCCACTAGAACCGCTAAATTTACACCAACTAGCTTGGCACTGTTTCCACGGCTGTTCGGAACTAGGCACGCATTTGCACATTTGTTGGGAGTATCCAGTGGCCCAATCATTCTGGAAAGAAATTCTTGCACTAGCCTGTTTTTTTTAGGTAACCCTCCAATCAGACCCCTCCACCGCTGTTCTCAATCTGAAACCAGCGTCCTTGATGCACAGACAATTCAAAATTTTTATCCAGCTTCTGACGACCGCTGAACAGACCATAGCCAAGGCGTGGAGATCGCCATCTTTAATTTTGTTTTCTGTATTATCGCTACAGCTGAGTCTGAGATTTGGTAGTTGGCTCCGCTGGGCAACTTTACTACCCTGGCCCCCCCTTCTCCTTCATACTTTTTCTTTTCTGTTTTCTCCAGACCATATTCTCAAGCCAGTCTTCATCAGACTAAGCTTTAGAGTACTCTATTGCAGCGTTTTTCAACCACTGTGCCGCGGCACACTAGTGTGCCGTGAGATATTGTCTGGTGTGCCGTGGGAAAAATTCCAATTTCATCTGTAACATGTGGCTTCGGCTCACAAATAGACCAATCATTAGAATCTAATGATTCAGTGGTCGGCAAGCCGCGGCTCGCGAGCCACATGCGGCTCTTTACCCAGTCTAATGCGGCTCTTCTGTGTGCCGGGCGCCTGCTCCCCTCCCTCCTCTCGGTCGGCCGCTCCCCTGCCTCCTCTCGGTTGGCAGCCCCAAAAGTCCGCGCGGACCTTTTAATCCGGCTTGCGGATGTGGCTGTCAGGATGTGTGTAGGCGGGGCAGCGTGCCGAACGTGAGGGGAGGGGAGCTAGGCTCCTCTCACAGTCCGCCCTGAAGACCCGAACGGCGCGGGAAGACAGCGAGAGGAACGCAAAAGGTAAGTGAATTGACACGGGGGACTTGGCTTACTAGAAGGGGGGGGGGGAATAGTACTGTGGGGGATGAAATACTATATGAGGGATGAATTACTTTATGAGGGATGAAATACTATATGGGGGGATGAAATACTATATGGGGGATGAATTACTATATCAGGGATGAATTACTATATGAGGGATGAAATACTATATGGGGGGATGAAATACTATATGGGGGGATGAAATACTATATGGGGGGATGAATTACTATATGAGGGATGAAATACTATATGGGGGGATGAAATACTATATGAGGGATGAATTACTATGGGGGATGAATTACTATGGGGGATGAATTACTATGGGGGATGAATTACACTATGGGGGATGAATTACACTATGGGGGATGAATTACTATATGGGGGATGAATTACTATGGGGGATGAATTACTATATGGGGGATGAATTACTATGGGGGATGAATTACTATATGGGGGATTAATTACTATATGGGGGATTAATTACTATGGGGGATGAATTACTATGGGGGATGAATTACTATATGGGGGATTAATTACTATGGGGGATGAATTACTATGGGGGATGAATTACTATATGGAGGATGAATTACTATGGGGGATGAATTACTATATGGGGGATTAATTACTATGGGGGATGAATTACTATATGGGGGATTAATTACTATGCTTACTATGGGGGAATATTACTATACTTACTATGGATGACACATACACATCATTCATCTACTCTTGGTCCGGCCCCCGGGTCCAATTATAAAATACTTTATTATTTCATAATAAAGTAATTATAAAATAATTTCTTTGTGTTTGATTCCTATTCAAGAGAATTACTTTATATATAGTCAATATAGGCACAGAGGTAAATTTTTTTAACATTTTCTAATGGTGGTGTGCCTCGTGATTTTTTTCATGAAAAAAGTGTGCCTTTGCACAAAAAAGGTTGAAAAACACTGCTCTATTGTCTCCTGCCTAAGCCATCCCTCTGCATTTAAAGCCATAGCCTACCTTACCGGTGCTACCTTGATTTATCTGTGTTTTAGGGTGTATTTTTTCTTCACTCTATTTGTAGTGCCTATCTGGCCCAGTTGCACATACCTACATACTATTTATATATATATATATATATATATATATATATATATATATATATATAGATATAGAGAGAGAGAGAGAGAGAGAGAGAGAGAGACAGAGACAGAGAGAGACAGAGACAGAGAGAGACAGAGAGATACGTACACATACATGTATGTTTTCCTATGCAACCAATAAATTTTAACAAGGGGGGAAAAAAAAAAAACCCTCAATCACAGGGGTAGACTAACCATTCGGGCACTTCCTGAGGGCCCAGGGTCAGTAGGGGACCCCATGAGATGCCCCTAGTACCTTTCATAGGCTTTTTTGGGTGTGGTTTGAGTGTGGGCGAGGACACAGGGGCCCCGTGATCCCCTATTGCCCAGGGGCCCCATGAGATCTCAGTCCACCCCTGCTCCATCAACTTACAGACAAATTTAAGCTGACCTTCAGGCACAGGGTAAAACAGTCGGCTTGCACTATACTGTGCCATCTGAATGAAAAGGGGCGCTATGTTAGGAGACCCAGGAGGATCCCACTGCTAACACAGAAACAAAAAGACAAATTGGTGTCTGCCAAAACTTGCCTGAAGAAGCCAAAATTCTTTTGGAAGAAAGTGCTGTGGACAGAAAAAGTTACAGCTTTTTGGTAAAGCTCATCATTCTGTTTTCAAAAAAAACAAATAAGGACTATAAAAAATAAAATAATAATACAGTCCATACAGTTAACCATGGTGGAGGTTCACTGATGTTTTAGGGTTGCTTTGCTACTTCATGTGCTGGATGTCTTGACCGTGTGCATGGCAGTATGAAATCTGAAGACTACCAAAGATTTCTGGGGTGCAATGTAGGGCCCAGTGTCAGAAAGCTGGGTCTCTGTTTGGAGGTCATGGGTCTTGCAGCAGGACAATGACCCAAAGCACACGTCAAAAAAGCACCCAGAAATTGTTTCAGAACGCGCTGGAGAGTACTGAACTGGCCAGCAATGAGTCCAGATCTCATTCCCATAGAGCACCTTTGGAGAGATCTCAAAAACGGGGAAAAGAAACCCTTCCAATCTGAGAGACATGGAGCAGTTGGCGAAAGAAATGTGGTCCAAAATTCCAGTAGACAGGTGTAAGAAACTCATTGATGGTTACAGGAAGCGACTGATTTCAGTTATTTTTTTTCCAAAGGGTGTGCAACCAAATATTAAAGTTGAGGGTGCCAATACTTTTGTCCAGTCAATTTTTGTGGTTTTGTGTGGAATGTGTCAGATTTGGCTTTTTGTTTCTCCCCTATTTTGTGGTATACAAATACAAAGAAATAAACATAAGAATGTCTAAAACATTTGTAATTGCAACGGTTTTCTGGGTGAAGTTGTGCATTATCGGACAGAAATGCAGGGGTGCTAATATTTTTAGCCATGACTATATGTACCCATCTAATTAACCAAAAGGAAATAAATTTTAGTCCTTCAGTAAAAGCCAAAAAAGTGATTACACAACACATTTGTCCCAAATAAAGAATAGTGTAGTTCATGTATGCTTTGAATGGAATGGTTGCCTGCCAAATCAAAACTCAAAAAAATAAACAAAAAAAATTAAAATAAAAAACACTTGCAAGATGTTGCAGCATGGTTGTATGGTGGTTGGTAACAGTGGTTTTAACTTACCGGCTCCTCACCTTTGAAGTACAGTTTATAGTTTGTGACAAATAGCCTCCCTTTTACTGGCCCATTAAATGGACACATGTAAATGACATCTTTATCTGTTGAAAAAAAAACAAACAGTACATATAACCTGAATTAGAAGATACGTCAGAGGTAATTTTGGGTTTTGTTTAAAGCAATGATGAAGAAGGTACACAACTGACACGCTTCTTGTTCCAGTGACAGCACAATAGGGTACATCAAACAGTACATCAAAGTAATAGCATATGCAAATTAAACCTTATATAAATTCCTGTCTTGTGGACTTCCACAGACCATCGTCAAAAAAACCTCTCAATATATAGAGTACATAGGAAATAGAAATGTAATAATCTCCCTATACGATCCAGAGTTCATATGTGTATGTATATCATCTTTTAGGGATATGATTAGAGGGGGTGTATGTGACTCGGTATTCATCATACTTCATTGGGTTGAGGTTTTATTAATGTATGGGACCCGTGTGAAGGAGCACGCCACAATTGTACATTTTGTTTAATGGATTTACAATTTTGTTGTACGCATACGGTTCATGAGAGACCAACCATTTTTTGGGTGGATAAACATTACAAAGTTTGGGGGCGTAAAGGGTTGCAATTGTCACTACATCAATTTTTTTTATATTCCATTGTTGGCTTTATATGGATGGGTGGGCTCCCCCAGAGAGGATCTTTGTAGATTTGTGGTATGAACAGTGCTCCAATAAGAGGATAATGTATAATTTGTGTACATTTTTATGTAGGTAGGCAATGCCTTAGAGCAGTGTTCTCAAAACTGCGGCCCGGGTGCCGGCTGTGGCCCTTTGCCCACCTTTATCTGGCCCTTGGGGCATTACTTCATCATGATGGAGCACCAATCGTCCTATTAACACCATCAATGGGGCAGTATTCTTCTCATTGATATCAACAATGGGGAGCTTTTCCTCCTGTTAAAACCACTAATGGCACTAATGCCGGGGCATTTTCTACTCCCACTGGCCACAATCCGACCCCCCTAAAGCCTGAAGCACAGTAAACTGGCCCTTTCCTTAGAAAGTTTGGAGACCCCTGCCTTAGAGGTACATTTATATTTACAGTGTCCAGCATAAATGAGTACGCAACTTTTGAAAAGTAAGATTTTAATCAATCTCTCAATGAACACAAGAACAATTTCCTAAATTTTGACAAAAATGAGTTTTATAGAAATTTTGTTTAGCTCATTACATGAAAATAAGGTTAACAATATAACTTAGATTACAAAATCTTCAGTTTTACTCAAATAGGTTGATGCAAAAATGAATACACACCACAACAAAAACTACTACATCTAGTATTTTGTATGACCTCCATGACTTGTAAAGACAGCACCAAGTCTTCTAGGCAAGGAATACACAAGTTGGAAACATAGTGTAACATCTATCTCTTTCCATTCTTCAAGAACAACCTCTTTTAGAGCCTGGATGTTGGATGGAGAGTGATGCTCAACTTCAGAATTCTCCATAAGTGTTCGATAGGGTTCAGATCAGGAGACATACTTGGCCACTGAATCACTTTCACCCTGTTCTTCTTCAGAAATGCAAGAGTGGTCTTTAGATGTGTTTTGGATCATGGTAATCTTGGAAAATTGCACAACGACCAAGGGCACAGAGTGATGGTAGCATCTTCTCTTTCAATATAGAGCAGTATATCTGTGAATTAATGATACTATCAATGAAATGCAGCTCCCCGACACCAGCAGCACTCATGCAGCCCCACAGAAGGAGACTGCCACCACCGTGTTTCACTGTAGGCACCATGCATTTTTCTTTGTACTCCTCACCATTGCAACGCCATCAGGATTTGAAGCCATCAGTTCCCAAAACATTTATGTTGGTCTCATCACTTAAGAGTACAGAGTCCCAGTAGTCTTCTTTTTCAGCATGGCCCTAACAAATTCTAAGTGGGCTTTTTTGTGCATGGGCTTTAGGAGAGGCTTCCTTCGTGGATGACACCCATGCAAGCCATTCCTCTGCAGTGTATGCTGTATTGTGTCATGGGAAACAATCACCCCAGTTTGGCTTTCTAACTCTTTAGCAAACTGTAATGAACTTGCATGGTGATTTTCTTCAACCCTTCTCATCAGAAGATGCTCCTGTCGAGGTGTTAACTTCTGTGGATGGCCTGGAAAACTCTATGATGGTTGCAGTTCCATCTTTGTTATATTTTTGTATCATGTTTGCAACAGTATGCTGACTGATAAGTAAAGCTTTGCTGATATTCTTGTAGCCTTCACCTTTCTTGTGTAAAGAAATTATTTTCTCAGTCCTTGTGACATTTCTCTTCCATGTGGTGCCATTGCTGACAGCATGAAATGGGAAGGGGTTTATTAGGTAACGCCCTTTATTAACTAACTGTCTGCTGGACACCTGCTTAATGAATAATTAGACTCACCTGTATTTGAATTCTTGTTAATTGGGATTTCATTGTCTTTAGCTTTGCTCCTAATGCAGGCCATAGATGGTTCGTTTATCGTCCGATTTTTGGTCCAAAAAATGAAACATTGTTCGTTCTGTAAACCGATGCGGCCAACAATGATTGTGAAAATTGGCCGTTTTTCACAAATTTTCCAGCATGACCGATAAACGAAATGAGGAGGAACCGTGAAAATCGGCCAATGCCATTGCCCCACTAACAGTGCGAAAATAGTCCGTATACTGTTTTGGATGAAAAATCAGCCGATAAACGAACAGTCTATGGCCTGCATAAGACTAATTTGGGTGTATTCATTTTTGCAACATGGTCTTGAATGAATGTTAGGAAAAATACTCTATTGTATGTACAAATTCACAAGTCTTGTTTGAAATCAATGGCCATAATTGTGGGAGTATTTTGTAGTATAGCATCCCACAGAAATATTGATTCTGAAAGGAAAGGTTTCTGAAAAATTTGTTGGGGTCAACTCATTTATGCTGAGCACTGTATGTGATGTGACAAATGGAACTCTAGGCACCCATTATACCTGACCTTTTTTTTTTCCTTAAGGGACCCATGGTATATTTTTATTCTTATGAGTAGAGGTAAAACAATTTTCAAAAAGGCATTGCACTTCATGCCTTTGTGTTTTGAGTACTAGGAGGATTTCCTTTTAGTTTTATACAGTGGATCAACAAAAAGTCTGTCTTGTGGATGGTCAGTAGTAGTCCAAAAGACAAAGAATATTTATAAGGTTTAATGATTCTTACCAGAGACTCTAGAGCACAATAGAGTTTGATATTAAATGCAGGGAATAAGCAAATGTAAACAAAATACTGCTACTTCAGACTATGGAGTGGTGCAGATTTAGACAATTTTGGATGTCACAGTGAAGTGACAACGGACGTTGCATTACACCAAAACTGCTTTTTGTTGTTTTTTTTTTGGGGGGGGGGGGGGGGAGGGGTTAGCAGTCTCAATATTAATACCTAATATATTCTACTTTTACAGCTATATCATAGTTTTATCAAAAGGTACTGTCAAGTTAATTCATCTCTTGATTCGCAGTCCCTGATCTTAAAAGGAAATCTAAAATGTGGAGGCTGGTACAGCTGAGCCTGCAAATGCCAGCTCTCTGGCTGTCAAGCTGGTTTAGTGGCTTCACTACCAAATAATATGTAGTTCTGATTTCAGCCAGACTTCCCTGATACAAATGCTTGTTCCAGGTCAGTACTAAAAGGCAGATAAAACCTAGCAACTACAATTGAGGCCAGCAATGTCAGCGTCTCTATTTTTTTAATAGATGTT
This sequence comes from Staurois parvus, assembly GCF_062004578.1. Taxonomy (NCBI): domain Eukaryota; kingdom Metazoa; phylum Chordata; class Amphibia; order Anura; family Ranidae; genus Staurois; species Staurois parvus. The sequence continues at coordinate 5,675,550 of NW_028318157.1, forward strand.
TTATTTAAGGAAAAACTATGGTGTATTTAAAGCAGTTACACATTTGAAAATCTAATTTATAACATGAGCATTAAAGAAGAAGCAAATACAATTTTTGTTTCCATTTTGGATAGAGTAAGAACATTATCCACTTCAGTACTGGGCACTTTCACCCCCTTCCTGTCCAGATCAATTTTCATCTTTCAGCGCTCTTGCACTTTGAAAGACAATTGTGCGGTCATGCAACACTGTACCCATAGGAAATTTATACAATTTTTTTTTCACATAATTTTTCTCCTTCACTGATGTGCACTGATGAGACTGCACAACAGGTGTCACTGATGGGTACTGATAGGTGTCACTGATATGCAGAACTGATAAGCATGGATTGAGTTGCCCTGATTATCAGTGCAAAACGTCCCCTCACAATTGCCAGTTATCAGCTCTCCTCATGCTGTTACAGGAGTGCCAATAACAGGCAAGTCTATTTACAATGTGATAAGCTGTGATTGGACACAGCTGATCACATGGCAAAGCGCCACTGTGATTGCCCCGTTACCATAATCTGTGATAAGCTGTTCTGGGAGGAAGTCTACAGATGCCCTCCCAGAACTGGATGACTGTGCTGTAGCTGTCTTTTGGCTATAGAGCGGTCAAAAACTGGTTATACGCCCTATCAGGTTTTTTTGCCATCTGTGTAATATTGGGGGATTCCCTTCACTTTCTATCCCATAGCCACAACACAAAGAAAGGATATCCATCTTCACTCTATCCAAAACCAAGAAAAAAAGATTTGCACTGTAAATACTAAAGCAATTTCAAAAACACACACACACAGAATTTGATGCTTCCAATCAATCTGAGCAGAGTTTTCCTGAATGATGCACAGCTAAACACAATTAAAAACTATTACTTAGCAGTACTAATGAGCATGAAACACATCATTTGTATGTGGAAACAAATGGAAAACAAGACTGAACCTTGTTCTGCAAAATTAACCATAGTGGCTCTATAATACGAAGGTCTGGCGACTGTGCCGCCCGAGGAAGGTGCGAAACTTCGACTGCAACACCGCCAAACTACGATTTGACAACACCAGCTGTATGAAACGAAGCATTATCATCTTGGTGAATGGCGCGGTTTTCAGGAAATGTCTGCGCCATGTGGTGCACATGGTCGGCCAAAATTTGTACAAAACCGCTGTCAGTGACACTACTTTAAAAGGTGATGATGGGGCCTGCAGAATAAAAAAAGATATGGCTGCGCAAACCATTATTGCAGAGCCATCATGCTTTACTGTTGGGACAAGAGAGCAAAGACAGTGTTAGCCACACGTAAACATGTCCGGTGGTTGGGAACAGTGTGAAGCTCAATTCATTGGACCATATTGAAGACTTCCATCGATTGATAATCCACGATTTATGGGTGTTGCACTACTCCCTCCTCTTCTGAGCATTAATATCGGTCACTAGTGGTTCGGTAATTGCAGCTTGCTTGTGAAGGTTTTGCTTATGGAGCTCCTGTAACAGCATATACCCAGAGATGGACGAGGTTCAACCATTTTGGCTTCAACCTCCATCTTGGCAAAGGGATTAACCATTCTGACAAACATATTTCTCCCTCATTCTTCCCCCTTCCCTCTCTGAGAGGCCCAGCGACATTTGGCCAGTATGTGTGTGAGTTAGGAATGTCACAGGAGGGCCATAGGAGCTATAAAGCCCCCCAAGGGAGCTGGGTCTCTCTGTCCAAAGAACCTGCAAATTGTAACACCTTGGAAGAGATAAGGCAAGCTTTCACAGGAGTTGAAAGAGATTCCAACCTAATAAACCTAACTCAGCGTATGTAACAGAATCAGATAACCAATTTTCAAAATCCATTTTTCCCCTATGTCTCATATCTTAAAATATGAGACTTACATAAAAACCGGACATATCGTCAGATTGGCCATGAGAAGGCGAACAGTTTGGTAGGTCACTCGCATTGTCTCGTATACATATGAAAGCCGAAAAATAGATCTCGTGAACCGTTCAGTGTATAATTTCATAATTCATATCTAATCAATCCTCAGACGTGTCTGCCTAATAATCTACCTGCGGGTGGAATGTCACTTGTGCATAGGAAAAGTTATGGGCCAAAATATGAGTTATGGGAGATTTTGGCTCTAGTTGAGGTATCCACCCATACCTACATGCCCTAAACGGGGTATTGGTCCTTGACTTCAGAGACACCCCCTGCTGGGGACTACAAAATAGGCTGTCAGGCCTAAGAGTGTGAGTAGAAGACGTCTCCCGTTTTAACATCAATACCACCTGGGGAGACCTGTGCCCTTTTGCTCTGAAACTTGGATCTGCTAACCCAGGACGTTGGAAAGTACCTTAACCCTTTCACCTCTCTCTGATATCTCTTTGCTGTGCTGTTGGTGTCTCTCTCTCTCTCTATATATATATATATGTTACATCTTTCTCTGTAAATATTTTTATTGCACCCGTTTGACCCTTTTAGTAATACATCTTTCCTTCTGAAATTTGTTGAAATGTTTCTATAGCACTTTATTGCAATTTACAAATTCCTGCCTCTAAAGAGAACACTACTGTGTTTGTTTAATTCTCTGCATAATCGGCCTGCGGTGTCCGTATTATGCAGAAATTATCTCAACCATTATAGTGTTTTAGCTGATTATGCCGAGTTTCCTCTTTCTCTGTACAAAAAGGAGGTGGTGGCAGTGTGAAGGGTTAATTGCGTAATTAACCTGACCCAGTAACAATCGCTCAGGCTGCCGGTACATCGATTGTGGTCCAATTAGCTGGAAAATCGTTGTGCAGGGTGCAGCTGGGTGTGGCATTGTTACGCACGTGACATCGCGGTTTTAGATCAGCTAGTCCTTCGGTCACGAGTTTGGTGAGAAGGTCTGGGGTCTGACGCCGTGATCGTGACAGCTCCCTCTGTACAGTTTTTGTGAACACAGGCTTTGGAAAACTGAGATTGAGCTGTGCAGTCACTTTTGCAGCAATTATTTTCTTACTCTGGGTGACCATCCTGTGCAGTGTCCTTTTGTCTCTTTTGGTCACTCACCTCATGACATGGCAAATTAATTGGCAACTTCAGTCACAGAGGCACCAGCTAAGAGAGCACCAACAAGTTGCCCTCTTTGAAGCTTAGTAAGCTCTGACATGACTCAGTATATACTAGCAGTGCACGTAGTGAATGACAAAAAGTGAGGCTTCCCACCTGTTAGCTAGGTGTCTCATCGCACAGCGGAAGCAAAAGAATGTTACATCACTTCCACTTTCAACACGAAACATGTCGTCACTGTCACACCTGCAAATCATGTAGTGTTTTCATATTTTTGGTCAACCCCTGTATATGTGATCTCTCACCTTATAAAACAACCCCATTCAGTTTAAAATAAAAATGCAAAAAGACATTTAAATGTTTTGAATACTTTTTTTTTTAATGTTTTTAATAAGCGATTACATAACCTCTGTTCTCAGCTGCATAAGAGCTGGGGGTGGAGACACTGATCTTCTCAGTAAAGAGCTGTGCAGGGGGAAGTGTCGGAACACGTCATGGCCATCAGAAACAGGCAGGCTGTGCACCCAGCACAGCCAAAAACCTGACCACGCTGGGATGATTGAGCTCTCATGCCAAGCTTGGTCAGTTTGGAACAGAGAGAATGACAGGATCACCAGAAATTTCACACGAAGGAAGAAAAACAAAAGGAACAGGATATTTTTTTATTTTTGAAACACAAGTGCTGTACATAGCACAACAGGTACATATCAGGAATATGAAGTGCAGGGGTAACATACGACTTAAGAAGGAACGGGCTCCCCCAGGCATACTTGCCCTTCAATGAATCTATTGCTATATATGCTCCAACATGGATACTCAAAGATTAGAAGGGACTTGATGAAACAGCATGGCTGTATCTGTATCATATACAGTATGGGCAAATGTTATGCAATTAAAACCTCTGTTTTAAACACAAATCGTTGGATACTGCAGTTTGTATTTTGCTAGCTAGCTGGTAGGTGTGCTGGGAAATACATTTTGCTTAGTTGACATACACTGTCCATTCTGTAAACGCATTGTAAAGGTAATTTTTTTCTCTTAAATAATAAATATGTCCTGCTTACCTGCTCTGTGCAATGGTTTTGCACAGAGCAGCCCGGATCCTCTGCTGCTCCTGGCTCCTCCCCCCTTCCGATTGCCCCTATAGCAAGACACTTGCTATGGGGGCACTCATGCAGGCTTGATCCTGAGCTGGGCTCTGTGTGTCAACTGGGGGGAGCTGAACACAAAATGTATTAAAGTGTTACTAAACTCACAACAGTCAATCTGTATATGCAGTAAAGCACGCTTGTTAATACTCATTGTGGGACTTGAAGGGTTAAACCTCTGAATTGTGTAAAAAGGATGTTTAAGTCTATCTTCTCCGATCCTACCCTTTTTCTGCTGTCCCCAACTCATCTCCTTATGGAACAGAGCCTTGGGGGCAAGCTGCACATGCTCAGCTTGGTGAGTATTGCTAGAGTTTTTTTTTTTTTCTTGGGAGAATGCATGTGATCAGCACAGGGCCAATCTGCACTGCCCAGACAGAGGGTCAGGGGTCCTGCAGTCTCAAAAGGACAGTAAGAGGAGAATGAAACTCCTCCTACAAGCTTTAACCAGTACTCTGCTGCACACATAGAAGTCACAAGACTGCTCTAACTGCTGATGAGAAAAGGTATTTAGCAGTTTATAGTTACTAAAATAACTGCATTTCCATGCTGTGTACTGTGGGAGACCAGATATAGTGTTACTAAAGTCAGGATCCTGCATTCACTATAAAAGGTAAAAAACCCTCTGCCTTCACATCAACTTTAAGCAATGGCACTTGTTAGGGCCTACTTTCTGTAGAATTGTTGATAATTTATGTAAAGATGCATAAAAGCACACACACCAGTAGCCCATTGTCAGCATTTGGTCTGTCAGAAATTCCATCATCCTCTGTTGGAAAACTTCTACTAGTCAGACACATGACAGAAAAAAGCCTGCCAGGCAAGTTGATCTTTCTAAAAAAATGCTGCATGTCTGACAAGATTAGAGTGTTTCCAATGGATTCAGAACTAGTGAGGACAAAAAAAAAAAAAAAAAAAAAAAAAAAAAAGAAGAAGGACTGTGGTATACACTAAAAGGAAAAGAACAAGCCTGGACTGGCTGAATATGCCCCATTCAATGGTAGACATATTTGGCAATGGAAATTTTGACCAAATTACAGGATTAGTGACAGAGATATGCTACATTAACACCTGACTTCCTAGGCTGCAGCCACTGATAAATGAAAATTTTCTAACATACCCCTTCCACAGAAGTCAACCAAATGATCCACTTCTGTCATGGATAGCTGACACTGATTAAATGATACGTTCACCTTTTAACAAAAAATAATAAATGCACATTTTTTTGCAGGTAAAAAAAAAAAAAAAAAAAAGGTACATTAAAGCTTGGGAAACATGGTTGCAGAGGCTCGGAGGGCAGGACTTGGCTGGCAGTTCAATCTATGTCTGAACAATTAGATTACAACTAACAGAGAACAAGCGCTTCTCCTTACAGCAGAAGCATTTAGAAAAGCATGAAACTACAAGGCATGTGCTGGTAATGTTGGTACGTACCCAACAGGCTTCATCCTATATTCCTGCCATAAAGGATACTGAGGGCTCCCTACACTGCTCTACCTCAGATATCCATCAAGTGTTTCACACTTTTTATATGTGGATATGTATTCAACTAAAGTACAGCCGACTAAGTCAGACATTATTGGCTTCCTCGATCCTTGTTCATTGCGTCACCTGTCAGACTCAGATGTGCAGAAGTTTAATGCTCCGCAGACTGAGGAGAAACCGCTCTTGGCTTTAACACACTCCCCTAGTGGGTAATCTCCTGGGGCTGATGGTCTGCATCAGGCGTTATGCTGAACACCTGAAACCAGTCCTGTTAAATGTTTATAATGCTCTTTGGGCAGGGACTTTACCTACATCCATGAATGAAGCACTTATTATTCTACTACTGAAACCTGGGAAGAATGCTTTATTGCCCGATTCATAACGGCCTATTTCACTCCTAAGTCTGATGTTAAAATTTTAACCAGGGTATTGGTGTCTAGATTAGCAAAGGTTGCGCACAAGTTGATTCATAGGGACCAGTCTGGGTTTATCCCTTCTAGACCTACTGCTCAGAACCTTATACAATGTCTTTTTTTGAACATACCTGATGACCACCCTGGGAATAGGGCAATTTTCTCCTAAGGCCAAGGCCTTTGACAGTGTCGAATTGCCCTATCTTTGGGAGGTCTTGGAACATTTTAGTCTGAGCAGCACATTCAATAAGTGGATCCGTGTACTCTATGCAGCTCTCTCTGCTGGGATCTGGGTGAATGGGGAACTCTCTGAACCTTTTGTCCTACATTAGGGGCACTTGGCAGGGGTGCCCATCGTCACCCCTGCTGTTTGCCTTTGCTTTAGAGGCCCTGACTGCACGTATTCGTGCTTTGGCTGATGTCACTGGGTTCCTTAGAGGTCCTCGGACTGATGTCTTATCGCTGTATGCTGGTGACCCTTACTGTATTTGGGAGATACTCAGGGAACCCTGCAGACAGCGCAGGCTCTAACTGAAGATTTTGGTGTCCTATCTGGCTTCTCCAGTAATTGGAATAAGTCAGTCCTTATGCCACTGGACCCCTTGCTTTCACCCTTGCCCAAATGCGCTAGCTCAGTGCAGAGTTTCCTCCTTCCGCTAAATAGGTATTCAGACCACCACTGACCCCCAATCAATATATAGTGCTAAACTTGCTCCCAATGCTGTGTAAATTTTGAGCAAAATACACAGCTTGGTGCAAACTCTCATTATCAGCGGTCAGGGGGGTTAATCTCATAAAAATGGTGTGGGCCCCACAGTTTTATGTATTTCATAATTTCCCAATTTGGATACCTGTAAGTGGCTCCTTCACATAGGCTCCCAGTTTAGAGACCTAATCTGGCGTTACAAAAAGGGCCAGAATTATCCTGCTTTGCAACTAGGAAAGGTACAGGGGGGTTTAGATGTCCCTCATTCTAGGTCATAATATATTGTCTCACTATTGCAGCAGTTGGGGGCTGAGGACACATTGACCCTTAAGCTTCTGTCCAGGCCCCTCTTCTACCCTGGGACTCTATAGCTATTCTGCCCTTACTCATCTGAAGGCGGGGTTCACCCACTTAGAGACCGCCACCACAACAATTACCTTATTAAAAACATTGAGGATCTATGTTAAACCAGCTCGGCAATTTAGGGCTTCTTACTTTATATCTCAATTAGACATAATTCCAATCATAAGTAGCTGCTCAAATTGGAAGGTTTTCAAGATTGGGAAAAGGCAGGGGTTAGGTATATGACTCAATTATATGATGGCACTGTGCTGAAATCCTTTTCAAATTTACACAAGTTTGACCTTCCCAGGGGTCAGTTTTATAGAGATCTACAGCTGAGACATACACTTCATTCACAATCCCGATTCTCTAGACTCATTCTAACTGACCACCACATTGTAAGAAATGCCTTGATGGAAACAGATAAGAAGGGTATGATTTCACAGATTTACTCAATCCTACTCAAACTCAGAATACGTCTGTGATGTTTTTCAGGTGGGAATGGGAGAAGGATCTAAGTAATATTGATGGGGGCATTTGGGCACTTTGCTTAACCTCTGCATCGTTAGTCTCAGTATTGGCATCTGAAAAATTCTCCCATCGATTTCTGTTGCATAGGATATATAGAACACCAGTCCAGTTATTTTGATGGTGAAGCAGGTCTACCCCTCTGTGTCCAAAATGTGTACGAGACCATGGAGATCTTCTCCATATAATCTGGAGATGCTCCAACCTCTTCCATTATTTGACGGATGTCATAGACACCAGTTCACAAATGTACATGTTCCAGCTTTCAAGAGATCCCATTGTCTGTTTACTGGGTGCGCTGGAAGAAGGAATCTCTTACCCCCACACGCACATGTAGCAGTCATACACTTATTATATATTGCTCTTAAACTAATTGCATGCTTTAGGATTACCCCCCACATACCAACTAAGAAACAATGGGTGGAACAGGTGAATAATGTGCTTATATGTGAAAAATTTACATAGGAAGATAAAAATGTTCCCCGTAAATTTTACTCTATATGGAAACCTTGGCTAGATATCCCCGGCCTAGCACTATATCAGTTGGTAATGGATAGGCTTCTTCAGGGTTGAAGTACCAAAGGGGGATCTGTGCCTTATTGTGGATGATTTAGGTTAGGATGCTCTACTTCTTTGTACATTGGAATATTTTTCTTTTCCTTCTCTTTTGTGTTTAAAGTTTTTCTTCCTTGCAAAACTGAGGGATTTTACTGGTTCTTCCTTTATTGGAGTATTTTGAATGCCAACTGAGACTACTTTTTAGGTTTTTGTCACTTGACACTATATTGCAAATACTGTACTGTATGTGTTTACAATTTTTTGCCTTTATTGGAATCTGTTTAATTGCTGAAATGTAGCTCTTGTTTTTTTCTACAATAAACTCATTTCTGGTAAAAAAAAATAAAATAAAAAGCAAGCTCAGCTAAAAGTGAAATTTGTAAATTACTTTACCTATAAATAAAATTGTTTTTACTACTTATGTTAGTTTAATGCTACTAAACAATTACAAATGTCATGTGAACGTTAACTAAAGATGCTGTCTGCTCTGGCAAAATATATTATTTTCCAACAATCGTACTTGCTAGGATGCTGCCCTTGCTAGACAAAAATGCAGAAAAGACAAGAAGCCTAGTCTGGACTGAATTACAAGCCAGCACACGGACAAGTAAAGAATAGCAATTTAGGCAACTGTAATGGTTACTATATAATAGGCTGCTAAGTTTTCATAGTTCTAGGAGGATACTGTAAAATTTTGCATACATGGCCTTTTTGCACAAACTCACCTGTCACAAGTGTTTCTCCAGGGAGAAGGGGGATTTCATCACTGGGCTCTTGGTTTAAACCATCTCTTGGAGACTGCATAAAACAATAACTTATTTTAAACAGGTGGATGGAATGACAGATGTATGTTAAGGCTTACGACACACTAAAGATCCTGTTGCCAGGATCAATATAGACGTATAATACACACACACCTGTGCAAAAGTTTCTGGCAGGTGTGAAGAAAAGCTTAAGTAAAAATGCTTTCAAACATATTTTCCTTAATTTTTTCAGTTTACAAAATGGAAAATGAAGGAAGATAAGAACAATCTAAATCAAATCAATATTTGGCATTAATACCCTTTGGCTTCAAACCAGCATCAATTCTTCTAGGTACACTTGCACACAGTTTTTGAAGGAACTCAGCAGGTAGGTTGTTCCAAACATCTTGAAGTGCTAACCACAAATCTTCTGTGAATGTAGGTTGCCTCAAATCCTTCTGTCTCAGCTAATCCCAGACAGACTTGATGGTAATTTTCTTTTCACTTTGTCTGCGGTCCTCAACGTAGCCTGATTAATGGTGTCCTCAATGCTGAGAAATACAGGCAGATACTTATAGCTCTACATCGCCTGAAATCGAGCTGACAGAACCCAAAACAAAGCAGTTGGTAAAATAATTCGATAAATCGTATAAAATTATCCACTAGAAAAACAAAAATTACATAAAAACATAAAAGTAAAAATATCAAGAAATGATAGAAAAAGTCCCAGTGTTACTGTGTAATATGATGGGAAGATCTGTCTGTGTCCACGCGTCTTCTAAAAAGCAGAGTGCACCATCACCCTAAAAATTATGTACTCATACCAGAGCGTATGGACTTTTTATTTTTTGCCTAAAGAGTGAAAAAGGCATGTAAAAGCAGATACTTATCCAGCATGCCATACCATTAGGGAGGCGTGCAATTGGCCCCAAATATATTTGCCAGAAGGACAATGACCCCAAACATACAGCCCATGTCATTGAGAACTATCTTCATTGGAAAGAACAACAAGAAGTCCTGGAAGTAATGATTTAGCCCCACCCAGATCCCTGATCTCAACATCATCATGGAGTCTGTATGGGGTTACATGAAGAGACAGAAGGATTTGAGGCAGTCTACATCCACAGATTTCTCTTCTGTTCATTTACTTTCCATTTTGTTAATTGATAAAAATAAACTATTAACACTACTATTTCTGAAAGCATTCTCCTTTGCAGCATTTTTTCACACCCGTCTAAAACCTATGCACAATACTGTATATATAAAACAAAAATTGCACGGAATAATATGGCCAGAGCAACTGATTAATTATTAACTGATCTAAATGCAAAGACCTTCATGTTAAAAAAACCCAAAATGAATGCAACACTTACTGTCCTGTGCTTTGTTTAGGGTAATGTTATTCTCATTCACATCTTTATTAATCACGTCACCGCCAGAGTTCCACCCACGCTTTCCTACAGACAGCAATAACAACCAGCAGAGTAATGATAATGTCTGTGGGAATGTATTGGCGGAACCCTGGTGGTCATGTGATTCTTTAACCCTCTCGCTGCCAGAGCTGTTTTTGCACATGTATTTAACAATCATTTTAGGCCTGAAGGTTACACAAAACCCCCAAAACATTACATATTTTCTGAAAGCAGACACCCTAAAAGAATAAAATAGTGGTAGTTTTGATTTTTTATGTCAAACAATAATACTGTAAAGGTCTAGGAAATGCAACATTTCAGTAAAAGTCACACTAAAGTAACTTTTTGGGCAAACAAATGCAATACATTACCCAACGTTTTGTTAAAATATAGCAGTCAAGGTTGTGCCGAGTAAATAGATACCCAACATGCCAAACCTTAAATTTGTGTACGTCTATGAAATTGCTTCAAACTTCAGTACCCTATATTTCCTATAGGCCACACTTCAAAAGCCCCTATATGTCATCAGTTTAGCATTATGGAGGAGGGCTGGTGCTAGAATTATTGCTTTCACTCCAGCTGCATGGCGATTTGTAATATGTGTATCGCAATCAACATTTTCACGTGTAGGGTCCCAATGTGTGTGTTTGCGTTCGTACATGTGTATATGCAGGAGTGGGGGAGTGGGCCTCAAAATGGGAGTGTTGGACGGGGCTGGGTACTGGAACCGGGGGCTGTGGAAGCGATCTCCTGACCGCTTCCCCCTGACAAGCAGGAGTCTGTTCATTGCACACAATAGTGTTGCCGCTCATTAGGGAACAGGCTAGATCACCAGGTAATTACAACCACACATCACATTTTGGAGAAAAACAGCACACACAGACAGATGGTATAATTTCCCATACTTGGTAACATTAAACCTTATACATAAAATATTATCTAACAGGATGCCAGAAGGTGCTTATTCAATGTCAGGAAAATCCTGACATTGAACAGTTGACATAAGAACACGTCTCCATTGCAAAATATCCCCACTATAATTGTCATGCTGTAAACTCAAAAATATGAATTTACCCACACTTTTTCTGTCACATTTCTGATCAGATCAGTTAGAGTGATCTCTAAAGTCTAGTACACATTATGAGAAAATTGGATGACCAATTGTTCAACTTTCCACAAAAGTGCATATCATGATGTAGTCAGAATGGTACTGACTTGTATGAAAATTGTCAGCCGGCAAAGGCTAAAGCAGCTATGTACTAGCGTAGTAGAAGAGGAAGTGTAGGGTTGTTCTATGCTTCTGAGCATGCACATTTTTTTTTTTAATATTCGATTTGCACATAGTAAACGTAAATCAGAAGTTGTGTGCACTTAAGATAACAATTTTCTAGTTTGCACCTTCAGTTTTTGCTGTCCGAAAAGTCAGAATTGGCTGTCGAAAGCACTATACAAAACGATCAAATAAATCAGCTGATTGTTTGTCGTACAAATTTTTTCATCCGATTTTCTTATGGTTTGTATGGACCTTAAATAGGCACACAGACAGCAATAAAAACCCAACAGTGGTTTTACGCACAAGTCAGAAAACCCCCCACAATGTTTCGCCCTTAATTATACTTTAAGACTGTTCAGATTAAAGCATCTTGAACAAAAATAATGCCATTTCTAGTGCGTGTGGTAGCTCAATGCTACATACAATATGAAGCCTTGGTGTTAAATATTTCAAAAGCTTTGTGTAATCCTGCTACAAACCCCTGCATAGTTCACATCCTGCAAGAGACTGCACTAAAACATTCAGCTGTAAACATTAACTGCGAGGCAAGACTTACCCTTCGGATTGAGGCATTTTCCAAGGAGTTTGAAGTGAACCTTGGAACCGAGGATGAGGCCATGATCAGGAATCTTTATGAGAGAGAGACAGAAAAGATTTATACTTGATGATGGGAAGACACTGTACACCAGACAATTCCTTACAGACGGGTATTTTAAAGAAATGCTGCTGACAGCCAGGTACCACTTGTGAATGAGAAGAAAGTCTGCCAATAAATAGAGCTAGTTAACAACCCTGTCTACAGAGGATTTTATTTCAAATGCTACAGATAACAGTAGTGAGGAGAGTGAAGAATGGAACTTTTACTGTATTACAAGGAAATACTAAAGTAAAATGTCACCAAGCCAAACTAGAGTCAGGGTTGTGGAAATTTTGAAAAAACTACTTGTCCAGAGACTAAATCGGTGACCCAATCTACTTGTCCCTCATGACAATCTACTTGTCAAGATAAAAAAAAACAAAAACATTTTTTAACCAAAACTGTATTTAAAAACAAAAAAGGGGCTTTATGGCAACTTAAATGATTAATATGTTTAACATTGCACTGTTTATCTCCTCCTCCCCTTGCACTACCTTGCAGTGTAATGAGCACAGATTGGCTGCTCCTCAGGAAGGGGGGGGGGGGGGTCAGGGCTTAATCTTTATCCCTTTCACTGCTAGTTATTTTTGCATTTTTTTAATTTTTTGCACAAGTTTAAAAAATCATTTTAGGCCTGAAGATTACATAAAACCCCCTAACATTATAGGTTTTTTAAAAGCAGAGACCCTAGAGGATAAAAGAGTGGTAGTTCCAACTTTTATGTCGCATTATATTACTGCAAAATGTCAGTAAAATATACAAATAAATTAATTTTAGGGCACAAAAAAGTAATAAATTATCCTATTTTTTGTAAAAAAGATTAGGTTGCAAGTAAATAAATATCCAACTTGTCAAACCTAAAATTTGAGCGTGCTCGTGAAATGACAACGAACTTCAGTACCCTATATTTTCTATAGATCAACACTTTTAAAGCTCCTTATAGGTCACCAGTTTAGCGTTACGGAGGTCTGGTGCTAGAATTATTGCTTTCATTCTGGTGTGCGTGGCGATATGTAACATGTGTATCAAAATCAACATTTTCATGCGCAGGCGCCCCAGCGTGTGCTTTTATGTTTGTACATGCATATATGTGGGGGTGGGGGGCATGTGCTTGGGAGAAACTTTCATCTTTTACAATTAAAAAAAATGTATTTTTTTTTACATCACATAGAGGACAAAGTCTAATATGTGATGATTTGTTGGTGACAAGTTTTCTTTAGAGGCATCCAGGGTCTAATAGACCCTGCATGTCTCCCCTGTGGTCCGCTGAATGTAACCGCATTACATTCTTCCTGGCTTCCATGACTGGGAATCTCTCAATGGGACCTGGAAGTGACATCGTAACATAATTTCCGGGTCAGGACAAGAAGGGGAGCCTCCCTCTCCTCTAGCAGACGGTGGTGAGCTGGTCCCACAGATGGGCAAGAGGAGCCCAGGAGACTTCACGGGGAAGTGGAGGCTGGCACGGTGTATAAGGAGTATAAAAGAGGTGGTGAGGGGCCAATACCAATGCCTAAATATGTTTTACCTTAATGCAAGGAATACATTAAAGAAGAACTCCAGGATAGGCAAAAAAAAAAAAAAAAATCACTCATTAGTACACTCCCCTGCACAAAACACTAAATCGTTAATAAAAGTTTGAAGATCCTTACCATTTATGAGAAAAGTCTACTTGAATTTTCATTACCTCATCTCTGTAATTCAAAAGAGAGCAACATCTGCTCTGCCAAGGAGGAGGTGTACAGAAGGGATTACATCATATACTCTCATCTCTCTGCAGAAGGAAACTACAGTTCCCATCAACCATGGGGGAATTGTAGTGAAGGTAGGCGGGTACACTAGGCCTGTACATGTTGAATGTGTCTGAGCGTCTTGGTTCACCCACCCTGTGAGTGGGCCTGAATTACATAACTGCTTCCTGAGAAACTACAGAAGGGATGTGGCAAGACCAGTGGCTGGAGGAATAGGAAGAATAGCAGCCACCGATCTTACAAACAGGAAACCAAAGAGTATTAACTGTTTGATTTTAAAATGATTATGCTATTTCAAAAGCAACTACTGAGTGCACCAAAAGATGAATGACATTCAGTGAAGGTATGAAATCAGCAACAAGGACACGTAAAGACGTTGTTGCCCGGAGTTCTGCTTTAAGGTAAAAACTTTAGAACTGCTTTAAATACGCAGTAAATACTTAAAGATGTTTCTTGGGCATCATGTCCCCACAACTTCCTCCAACTAGTCCCAATCTAAAAGTTTCTCTTATTTCATCTGTTTTCACATGATGCACCTTCTCACTTCCTGCTTAACCAGACGATTTTCAGCCTGTGTATAGCAGGCTTTACACCCCCCAAGAAAAAAAATTCCCCACCCCCATAACCTAAGGTAGAATGCCCCAGGTGCGTACTTCATTGTGATTCCTTGAAGACATGTTTATTTCCTGCATTCTGATATCTCCTGTAATAACTACCTATATATCTACAGTAGAAACAACAGAAGTAGGGCGCGATTCAGGTTTATTGGGTCTTATGCCAACAATGGAGACAAATCAAGGAGACCAAAGTACCTGGGGAGGGGGCTTTAAATTTAAGGTTGGAGGGCTAGGTGTTTTGGGGTTTTTAATGCAATTGTCCCTTCAGCCAAAGTGCTGCAATGGACAAGATGTCTGCTGTTTATTTGGACCTGTGGGAAGTAAGTATTACTACAGGAAAGAGTCCCAGGGAAATGGTGAAGAGGGATTTATATTTTTTAGCATTTTTCTTTAATTATTATAGGATTTGCTAAAGAAAACCGGTACAATCACAAATGCTAAAATAATAGAGTTTCATCCATACACTTTAGAAATAGAGCCAATATTGTTACAAGTATGATGTCAAATACTTACATTTCTGTAAAATTAAAAGAAAAAATGCTGAAGGCCAATTATGAAATATGGTTTATCATTCTAGACAGACTACAAATAGATATAATTTGATTTCTAGACTCTTGCAGAGTAGGGAAAACAAATTTAAGATTGGAGAATCCCCTAGGGCAAACTGACTACAGCAGGGCAATGGAGTAGAACAGGCTAACATAAGCAATAAGTGAAGGATGTTCTCACTGAACAGGCTGTTGCTTGCCCATATGAGCAGGAATAGTTTGCAGGTTTGGTGAACCCAGGAAAAAATTTGGTAAGCCTGTTAATAGAGCAAAAACCCACTGTCCTTTTCCTAAATGGACAGTATGCTATTTTGGGTAAACAATATTTATTGCTCTTTCACAAAAAAAATAAATACAATTTTTTATATCTATATCTATCTATATAAAAAAAAAAAAAAATATATATATATATATATACAGTATATATATATATATATATATATATATATATATATATATCTATATCTATATCTCTATCTATCTATACAGTTCCCCTTTGTAATGTACAGCGCTGAGTGAACTATCGGCGCTTTATAAATACTGTATAATTATATATATATATATATATATATATATATATATATATATATATAAAAATATAAATATAATGTGGGTCCCCCTAAAAGTTCAGATGTTATTTAATCACTAAAGAAAAAAAACAAAAACTATAAAGACACACATACCAACAATCATCAGCCACAACTACTCCCACTGCAAATTAAAAATCCTCAGTGCTGACCATACTTGGTCAATGATGTCACGCAGGATCCACAAACAGAATCCACCAGGAATCATTTAGTAGTTGTAGTGTTACTGGCACCAATTACGAACTTCAGGATACATAAACCAGAGGTTCCACAGGAGGCCAAACTGACCAAACATAGCCAGTATGTTCATTGAACCATAAATAGGCTGGAATGGGGTGGAAGCTTTAGTGTTCTGCCTGAAGCTCATCCTTAGAACTGAATACGTTTTATGTTTGCAAAGTGCCTGCAATTATTAATAAATTGCCTGGAAAAATCACAGCTTACAAACATGCTTGGTAATAAGCAAGCAGGTGCAGGCATCATCCCAGTATAACCACTGCAACCCCAGGACATCATGACATCCTACAGACAAGAAGTGGTTAAAAAAAAAAACCCCTGTGACCTCACTGAAGTCTGTGTGCATATGTGAGGCCGCACACCTGCACAGTCCCAACACTAAGACCAGGCTCTCACCAGAAGACCCGAATCTTATATGAACGATCAGGACCTGGGACTCCCTGTTCCGGGTCACCTGATCGCTGTGGTAGCCTCTGATTGGCTCAGTGATCAGTCACTGTGCAGTCCCACCCCCGTTGTTTCGGGGCCTTATTACGGGCACAAACAAGAAATAATCGTCAAGAGCAGAGGAATTTATTTTGGGTTGTCTTTTGGTGGTAAATTGTGCAAATAGCAAGAAATATACAGCAAAATGTTTTTTTTTTTTATTATTTTACGATTTTTGGGCCAGTTTTAATTTGATAATAAAAATAAATCAGGGGATATCCATTATGATTTTCTACCAACAGAAAGCCCAATTTGTCCTGAAAAAAAAAAAGCAAGGTATAGTTCAGCAGGATACACTAAGTAGTTGTGATGATATATACGAAAAGATTGTGTTCACATTTTACCCTCCATTCCTAAGGGGTTAATACAGAGAATGCATTACGGTAAAAGAAAATAAAAAAACCTTCTACCTTTAAAACCACTTTAATCCTACGCTCACCTATCAAAGAAACACAACATGAACATTAGTGGAACAAATGGAAATGGAAGTACAAATGTTTCAGTACCTCAATAGAACTTCTGCAGTTAAATTTTGGTTTTCGAGTATGATTACCACTGCAAAACCTGGGTGTGCGTCAGACTGAAGAGGGAAAAAAAAAAAAACACAACATGCCATACTCCTGTGCAATCCATGAACAACTCCCCCCAAGCTTAATTCCTTTAAAAACTCTGCAAGTACAGAAAATTGTTGATATGTCAGATATCTTATGTCAGATATCTACTGTGATCTAAACTTGCTGCTGCTTCACTCCCAAGAGCCTGTCCACACACTTTCTGCAAGGGAAAAAGGCTCTTGGGAGATGCAGTTCTGGGGTGCATGCCTACATCTAAACAAACTGGCCTCACAGCAACTGCTCCTGGGAGAATTTTACACGCCTGGTGATGTTGCAGAAAGCAACAGAAGCAATCTCTCACTAGAGGCCGAACGTATTAGGTAACACAGGCAATATCAATTTAAAGAATATGTAAGGGGGGGGGGGGGTTTACAACAGCCACTGCACACTAAAAACTAAAATATTGGTTTTGGTTCAACAGAAGTGAGTTGAAAATAGACTGGGATAATTTATTTTGGCAGAAGGCTAAAAGTGTGTTTTAGCACTAAAGTGTTCCTAAACCCACAACAGTAAAATCAGTCTGTATATGCAGTAAATCATGCTGGTTATACACACTGGAATCTGAGGGGTTAATCCTCTGCATTGTGTAAAAAGGCTGTTCGATCCTGATAGCTCTGTTCCTCCCCTTGTTCGAGTGACCACCCCTTATCTCCTAATAAGACAGACTGAATGTCATGCATTTTGCACATGTTCAGTTTGGTGTTTATCGCTAAAAAGGTTTTTTTTTTCTTGGGAGAGTTCATGTGATCAGCACAGGGCCAATCAGCACTGGTCAGAGGTCAGGGGTTCTACATTGTCCTAGAGCTGAAACACCTCCTCCTCCAAGCTTTAGCTAGTGTTTGGCTGAACACTGATAGAAGCCACAAGACTACTCTAACTTCTGATGAAAAAAAAGGTATTTAGCAGTTTATATTTACTAAAATAATTACATTTCCATGTTCTGTGTACTGTGGGAGACCAGATATAGTGAATGCAGGGTCTGGAGTTTAGTAACACTTTAAAGAAACCTGTCACCAGACTTGAGTTTATATATCTAAGTATAACTAAAGGCAAAATGTTTTTTTTAGTATTGGACATCATGGAGAGGGATTAAAATACTTGTCAGTTTTTATTGCAGTCTGCACCCCCATTAAGGCGACTCATCCACTCTATCTGTCCTGTTTACCATTACGATTGGAAACGAAAGTAAAGAAAATCCAAAATTTTGGGTTGTCCCCAGAAAAGTAATAGAGGCAATATTTTCCAATGGGGACACTAGTTCTGGTGACCTGGGGGTCTCCAAGAGATTCCATTAATTTGCAGGGGTTTCCACTCACTTCCTGTTTGGCTATAGAGCAGGAGGTGAAGGAAAAACTCCAAAAATTGAAGACAGATGGTGAAAACAAATCTGACAGGTGTTGTTATAACCCTCCCTTACTCTATTCAAAATGAAAAAAAAAGAAGTTGTGGCTTTAGTTCTACTTTAACCCATGCTGTAATATACACCTCGATAGATTACCTCTGGTTCTTTAGGCTCCATTCACACTTATACGACTTGTCATGCTACATTGGGGTCCAAAGTCACATGACAATTCGCCCTCCATGTTTCCTAATGCATACCATTCATATCTGTGCGACTTCAAGTCGCAGGGACTTCAAACTAGTTCCTGCACTACTTTGGTCCAACTTTCCTGCAACTTAAGGGCCACAGACGTCATGTAAACCCTCCAAAGTTGCAAGAAAATTGCACCTGAATGTTGTACATGCGACTTGTGTGCGACTTAGTACAGCAGAAACCATTATCCTTGTTCAAAGTCACACCAAACTTGCAGAAAGTCGCACTGTAAAGTCGTAATGAAAATCACAGGGTTTTGAAGTCCCACAAGTGTGAATGGAGTCTTACACTGATGCTTTCCAATCATGGTCATAACTGTCTTTTGGATCCGAGATGGCGACAGATGGCTACCAATTAAAGTGACTGTAAAGGCTCAGCTTTTTGTCTATTAAAATAATAAACGTGGTATAACTTACCTGCGCTGTGCAATAATATTGATTGATAGACAGCAGTAGGAGCCAATGTCTGTGAGGGGGAGAGAGAGAGCAGTGATGCTACTCTTGGGCCCAGCACTAGACTGAAAGAGTATTGGGGGGGGGGGGTACTTACCCACAGTTAAGCCTTACCTGAAAGTACAGCTTAATAAAATGTGTTTACAAGCACTTAATATCCATTTAAAGAATACGTAAGGGGGGGGGGTTACAACAGCAGCTCCTGTATCTAGTAACATAAAAATGTCCTGTCCCTGCATCATCTCATTAAGCAGCATATCTGCCATTTCACCCTAAAAACTAAAGTATCGGTTTTGGTCCAACTGAAATGTACTGAAAACAGACTGGGATCATTTATGCGGGAGAAAGCTAAAATGTGTGTTTTAGCATTAAAGAAATGGTCACCAGACTTGAGTTTATATATTTAAGTACAACACAGTGTGCTCTCCTCCAATATTCAGACTTTTGCTGATACATCCACCTCCCCTTCCTCCCCCCGCACAGCCATTCACTGGAAAGTTCAGTGTTTTGTCATTTTTCCTCCCGAACTCCTTATGCATCTAACAGCAAAGATTATGTGATCAATTCTAAAAAGTAAAAAAGAGGGGGGGAAAGGTATTTATAAATGTTTTTATATGTATGCATAAATATTTTGTCTTTCATTTCTATTTTAAATGGAATGGGTTATTTTGCAGGCTTACATATTATTTAACGAGAGCACCTCTATATAAAACATCCACACTTTGAAAAAAAAAGAAAAAAAAAAAAAAAAAGTTTCTAGTTACACACATACATATTTATAAATTAAGTGAAATAATGGCTATACACTAGACGCAAAATCTGTCATTTGGCCAGTTTGCTCCTTTTTCGGCCAGTTAATGGGCACACATCACAGGAAGAAAAAAAAAACAAAGGAAAAGCTTGGAAAACTTCTACCAAATGGACAATAACTTGAAAGGTTTCTTGCCTGTTAAAAATCTAACTGTTGTACTGCGCATGTGACCCAGAAGCATAAAGCGGATTTGTGTCAATTGAACAATTTATCCTTCAAAACTCATTACATGATGGCATTATTGCTTGCAATCACGACCATGCGTTTGTTTTTTGAAAACTTACTTGAACGATTTTTCGTTCGTAATGCACCAAGACCCAATATATCTCCCATTTCGAATACGTAAAGCCTCAAAACCTTCAACTTCGTAACCTCCCTGCATTCTAGGTGGGGAATACTTGACAAAGACAATCAGTATATGAAACCTTTATCACTGTTCAGTGTTCCAGTATCATCCAAATACAAAATTGATGGTGGTGCTTGAAGAGTTTAAAAACAGAGAGCGGATTCACTCAGGTGAAAACAGTTACAGATTGTTGAAATAGAAATATAGTCTGGTTGCCTGGCAACCCTAACAAACAGTCATTTTCATGAATCAATGAATCTAGTACAAAGATGCAAGGAAGTGGAAAAAGAAGATCATTTTAGGTTTTCTTCACAGAGCATTAGAAAAATCGGGCTACACCTTTACAAGAAAAACTGCATAATAATACAGCAGTTTGTGAGTTCAATAGAAACCACACATGTAGAGCAGTCTGCATATTTTTTCCCCATCGCTGCTTTAGACTCTAACCTTTCAGTGTCAGTCACTGAGATTTTACTTCAACCCTGTTCAACTGAGAAGTTCCATGTTGTACTATCAAATGTGCAATACACACACGAGTGATGGTGTTAATATGGTATACAGATTTCAGCCTGGGTTCACACTGATGCGGTGCGGAATTTGCACCGGTTTCTGTGCGAATTCCACACCGTATCATAATCACACCCAGTTCATTCGAACCGCTGCAGGTGTGTAAGTTAACAACACCCTGAAATCAGTTTAAAAAAATGCGGATGTGCAGAATTGGATCACATGGGTGTAAATACCCATGCAATCAGATTATAGTGCGGACAAAAAAAAAAAAAAAAAAGGGTCCTGCACCTTTTTGATACAGATGCGGTATGATTTGAGCCATACAAAATGTATAGCAGAATTCACATGTGATCTGTACAGGAATGCGGTATGGTTCCTGTGCGAACTACATGTGATGTTCCGCACCGCAAAAGTGTGAACCCAGGTTCCGCACCGCAAAAGTTCAAATTCACACTGACAAAAATCCTGGATTCCTCACCTTCCAAACACATCTGTCACTAATGCTAGCCATACACTGCCGCTCATTTTCTCTCACTCCGCCCACAGGATAAATTATAGAAGATCAGTCGATTTCCCCATACGTGCCAATTGCATAGATGAAGGAATCTTCCCTAACAGCTATTGCATTCTGACAGCTGAGACACTCGTGGCTGCCTCAATACCCAAAATAAAAGTAGCGATGCACCGATATATCAGCCGCCGAAAATAGTGAGAAAAGGTGACTTTAATGACTTCAATGCGAAATTGCATCCCATTGACTTCAATGCAAAAACACCTCTTATTACATTTAATTTTAGATTATATTTCATTTTACTTTCTGTCCAATTTTTATTATTTTCAATAAGTTATTTTATGTTACTGGATTGTATTTTTTAACTTCATATTTATTTAAATTCATGATACCATGAAATGAAAAAGTCAAATATAAAGAGAGCTGGGAAAGCTGATAACATTAAGATTTCAGGAAGCACACTTTAAACACAAATGTAAAAAGTTTGTTTAGACTATTGCCTTCTATTACCGTGCAGCGATCAGTCACTGATGGTTAGGATGCTGGTGGGTGGCAGCTCCCTGACAACCAGCATCTCTGAGCCGGGGCTATCATGTTTTGTTTTTTTTTTTAAAGTAACAATAATGCTGATTAACCACTTGCCTACCGGGCACTTATACCCCCTTCTTTACCAGGCCAATTTTCAGCTTTCAGCGCTGTCGCACTTTGATTGACAATTGCGCGGTCATGCAAGATTGTACCCATATGAAATTTTTATCATTTTTTTCTCACAAATAGAGCTTTCTTTTGGTGGTATTTAATGGGCGCTTTACTTTTTGCACTCTAAACAAAAAGTGTGCAAAAAAATTTGAAAAAAAAAAAAAAGTTTCTTTGTTTCTATTATAAAATTTTTCAAACAGGTAATTTTTCTCCTTCACTGATGTGAGTTGATGAGGCAGCACTGATGGGCACTGATAGGCGGCACTGAGGTAGCACGGATAGGCGGCACTGATGATGGGTACTGATAGACAGCACTGATAGGTGGCACTGATTGGCATCACTGCTGGGCATTGACTGGTGCAACTGCTGGGCACTGACTGGCAGCACTGCTGGGATGCACTGGTGGGCACTGGTGGGTGGCACTGGTGGGCAGAGCTGCTGGGCACTGATCAAAAGGGCACTAATCATCAGTGCCCTGATGATCAGTGCCGATCCCTGCTCTGACAACTGCCGGTTCTCTCTGCAGTACTTTCCTCACGCTCTGACAGCATGAGGAAAGTGCAGCCGAGAACCGGCAATTGCATTTCCCGGAGATCAGCGTGTCACTGGACACGGCTGATCAAGTGGTAAAAGGCTGCTGTGATTGGCTTTTTACCACATATACCACATGTGTCCGTAGGACACAGCGATCACGGAGATCGCCGGGGGCGTGCAGGAGAGCGTGTTCTGGGAGGACGTCATATGACGCCCTCCCAGAACTAGCCAGCCGCCGTGTAGCCGTCATTCAGCTATCTGCGGTTGGCAAGTAGTTAAGGTTTCAACTCTTCTTTTTTTTTTTTTTTTTTTTTTTTACAAAAACACGAACTCCAGGCTAGGCAAAAATCACCCATTAGTACACCCCCTACATAAACCACTAAATCACTAATATAATTTTGAAGATCCTTACCATTTAGGAGAAAAGTCTAATTGAATTTTCATAACCTCACCTTTGTAATTCAAAAGATGACCACATCTGCTCTGCCAAGGAGGAAGTGTAATAGCTGGGATACATCTCTGCAGTAAGAGGAAACTACAGTTCCCATCAACCACAGGGAATTGAAGTGAATGTGAGCGGGTACACTAGGACTGTACATGCTGAATGTGTCAGAGTCTGAGAGTCTTGGTCTGCCCCTCACTACAAGTGGGGATGAATTATATTATCACTGCTTCCTAGAGAAAGAACTACAGAAGGGATGTGCCAAGACCAGTGGCTGGGGGAATAGCAGGCACAGCAGCCATCGGTCTTACAAACAGGAAACGAAAGATAATTAAACGGTTTGATTTGAAAATGAATAGGCCATTTCAGAGCAACTAAGTGAACCAGAAGATGGATAACATTCAGTGAAAGTAGGAAATCAGCAACAAGGACATGTAAAGACGTTTTTGCCCAGAGTTCTGCTTTAAACAGTGAGTGGCTAGACCATAAGATAATTAATGCATTTTTTTTTTTGTGAATAGACCTTTAAGGCTTCATGGACACTGGCTTAAAAAATGCCAGTGCTCTTGGCATGGGGAAAAAAAAAGCCAATTTTTAGCATTTTGTGTACTAGCATTTTATCTGCCAGAAAAAGGGGTGGGTATAAGCTTGATTTTTTCCAATCAAGTTCAAATTTCTACTAAAGAGTTTTCAGGTCCATTCTCAGTTACCATAATATAAATCATTTAGTAAAGAACGAATAACTCTGGCGCACAGGAGTAAAGTAGTGCACGGGTAAAAAGTATAAAAAATAAGTAAAAGATGATAATGGCAATGTTGGCATACAAGTACTTTAAAACAGGGTATGTAAATGCATTGGTGTACAATAAGTCCTTATTAGAGTCTCAGGCAATCTGCCTGGAATCTTTTAGCACAAAAAGACGGCAGCCATCCTCGGAACAAGCCAGCTTCGTATGCAGGGACAGAAGAAAAGAGACAGGAGGCGCCCATCTGAGTGTAGTAATAACACTGTATTTAATAGCAAAAGATTAAGAACACTCACAAAGGAAGTAATAAAACAAGCTCATCTGTGTATATGAGAGATGACCGTTCCTCAAAACGTCCTGCAGGCGCCACCAATGGTTAGTGCAATAGCAGCTGGGCTGATGGAGATGGTGAGAGACACTGTAGTGGTCAATCCTGCAGAGTGATGACGTTTGTGCAGGAAGGAGCCTACTAACCAGCCTGGAACACACTGGCAGGATGTGACATCACAGGAAGAGGTGGAGGGTCAGTGGGGAGGAAGAGCATAGATGTGGGACAGTAAGGCTACGAGCTCAGAGCCTCTAGCCCCTTCTATAGGCAAGTTCTCTGCTCTGCCTGGCATAATTTAGTGCCTCATCTTAAAAACAGTGCCTCGACGTGTCCCCCCATGACCGGAAGTGCAACGCCACACCGCGCCAGAAGTGCCGGTGCCACCATCCTGGTGCACCTTTTCGGCCACTGGAATTCATGCACTGCAGCCATCTTGGAGGGACCCGGGAGAGAAACCACAGAGACCAGACCCAGGAGAGCCTGCTCAGCCTTCTTGCCACAAACCTCCATAGACCCCCACCTCTGGACCATAGGCATGTCTCCAGGGAATGCTAAGGACCAAGAAGGTGTATCCGGAGTCGGTCCCTGAAACGAAAAGGGGTTTCAAATCTTCTCCTGTGCCAAAAAAACTTCCCTGGGACGCTACCCACAAGCAGGATCCCCAGGACAAGAGAAGATAAGCAGGCAACCACAATCACCCATACCAACAATAAAACAACAAACCTAGAGATGTGTTCACCTGGAGGTCGGAAACACAATTACTGAGGACGAGGGGGAGGAAGGGGCTTATTAAATTGTGTCAGTATTGTTTTTTCTTTAAGGGAAGAGCTGGTATCTCACATAGCTGTCCTGGAAGACGCTTTGGGAAAAAGGCTGTAAAACAAATGCTACCTCTCTCTTGAAAAGTCAACCCAAAGGCAAGTATTTAGCTCTTGTTTTCAGGTAACACAGATATTAGTGATTCCTTTCACAACAGGGCTGGTTCACAACATGTCAGCATGTGTTACAAGTGGGCAGCAGCAGACAGAACAGCTCAAAGCTTGGCCATTAGCAGTGCCAAGTTTGTTAACGTCAACATGTAAAACCATAAATTCATTTCCACAAATATATATATTTTAACCTCCTTGGCGGTATTCCCGAGTGTAGCTCGGGGTAACATTTCAGTACCAAAAGCGGTAACCCCGAGCTACACTCGGGAATACCATGCGGCGCTGCTCCGGCATGTGTTCTTCACTTACCTTACCCTGCGCTCCCACGATGTGTCCCCTGCAGCGTACCCGGCCATCTCCTCCGGCCGATGCCGGCATCCGGCTTCTGTGTCCTGTCCCTGTGACGTCGGGACGTACGGGCGCCGCCGGCGGCGGGAAATTTAAAAATTTTAAAAAAATGTCATTTTTTTTTTTTTTCATTTTACACAGTAAAACATTGCTGTTTCAACCTATTTCACATACATATTGTCCCTAGTGCTTTGTCCTGTGCCCTGCCTGCATTTGGTCTGTTCTTTCTGCCTGGAAACTGAGAAATGTCCATGGCGTCCAAAAAGTGTCCCTTTAGGTCAAAAGCGGTTTAGATCAGCTAGAGAACAGCGATAGTAAATCAGAACCACTTACAGAATTGAGTGATAATGATTCGTGGGGGAAATTCGTCATCAGAAACTGAAAACGATTTTGCGACTGAGCTCAGCAATGTGCGAACTTGGCGCTATATTTCACATTTCAGTGTTTTTGGTTTGATTATATTATTGAATTAAATTTTTTATTATTTTTATATTATTTTTATGATTATTTATTAAATTATAATTTATGATTTTGTGTTTCAAATTTTATCATACCCGGGATGTTTACTAGACTCTTGTTTGGACAGATTTCAGTGAGTTTTTCCTAAAAATTACAGCCTACAATAAAAAAAATACATATTTCCATGCAAAAAAATGGTACCGCTTTCAGCACCAAAAATCTGAAATAATCATACCGCCAGGGAGGTTAAGAAACAGACTGTCAGCCCCTTCCTCCTCACACTTAGTTTCACTTTCTTCTTGTGCAGATCTATTCCACTCAAAACAATC
This sequence comes from Staurois parvus, assembly GCF_062004578.1. NCBI lineage: Eukaryota > Metazoa > Chordata > Amphibia > Anura > Ranidae > Staurois > Staurois parvus. Next base: position 5,701,724 of record NW_028318157.1, read on the forward strand.
AGAAAAATATTGTTTCTATTCTATTCACTAAACTTCTTGAAACTTAGCACTGAAGGGGTTGATTCTGTATTCATAGGTTTGTAGAAGTTAGGATTCAGGTCTTTTTCTTAACTCTGTTCATGTTATAACATTTTTGCTGTGAAGAAGAGGCATGTGATCACCGCTGAGTCAAATTCAGTTTTGAGAACTGCAAAAGTAAACCAAGCATCTGTGATAATATCTTGTAGGCAGAGAAACTGCCCAATAATCTTACAAAAACCTCTGGAAGAGCATGACATTGTGAATGGATTCATGGAATTTATTTACCAAAAAAATTAAACGTATACAGCCTTATTCTACATAATTAAAAAACTAATCTTTATTTCATGATGGAATAACCTTTGGATGGCAATATATTTTCCTCAAAAAGCATTTTATTTAAAAAAAATCCGATTTAAATTAAAAAAAATCCAATTTAAATCCAAAAAATCTGATTTTTTTTATTTTTTTTTAAAAAATCATTAATTTTTATCCACCCTGCTGACAGTTATCATTCATGGCATGCCTACAATGTAATCTTTTTGGGAGACAGTTAAATGAATGGGTTTAGTTCTGCTTAACACAAATGCTTTTGAAGTTTGTAAACTTACTTTGTGAAGACCCCCACACATTTATTTCTTTTATAATTCTGTGACATTTAGTCACTGTGCCATGTGAGTAGCACTGCTGTGTCACACATTTCACACAGCCTGCCTTCGGAAATACAGAGCTGCTGAGAGAAGGAGCTTCAGGAATCACTGCTTGGGGCAGCAAGGTACCATGGGATATGTAATCCTTAGGAATTAAAGTGGGTGTAAATCCAAAAAAAATAAAAAATAAACTGGATAAGTGTAACTCACTGTAAAGCATAAGAAAGCATCTGTCCCTAGTCTCAACTACCAAAGAGCAGCCAGTCATTTTTAAAATCTTGCCCACTTTACTACATAAAAAAAACACTACATTAAAAAAAAAAAAAAAAAAAAAAGTGTCGCCACACACTCTCACCTGTGATCGACTAAGCATTGTCATGAACGAGCAGTGGGCATGTGTCCCACAACTGTGCACTACACATCCACCTAGATCGCTCCCCCTACCTCCTCCAGCCCCCCTATGTTTGGATGGTCCTCACTGCAGCATAGTTTGTCAACATGAAGTCAGGTGTCACCCTCCTGGATATTCTATTGGTCGGGTAGCCAGGTAGCTTTGACATGTGCACTTTGCTTGGGCTGTGTGCCCACAATTTCTGAGCCATGAGTGCTGCTAAGCTATGCTACTGTGCTTGTGGGGAGTGTACAGGTGGGAGGGGAGTCAGTGATGTCATGATTCCGCGTCCTGAGCTCCGACCCATGGACCGGAGACATTCACAGGGCTGCGACGGGAGCAGAGATTACAACAAAGAGGTACAGATAATGTGATTTAGATGGTTAGAAGACAAAAGCATAAAAAGGTGCATGTCTTTTCATATTACTTATTATGGGATTTACGACCACTTGAAAAGTAAACAGCAGATGAGAAGCTGCATGCAGAGAATCGGGAAGTTGTGGAATGAGTTCAGCAGCAGACAAGAAGAATTCACAACATAAAAGAAGAGTTTTCATATAGGCTTGTATTAAATATAACAGTTGTTTGTATTGCTATCACAATGCTGATGTTATAAAATGGAAGTGTACACTGTGACCATAGAACTCCTTTAATCGCAATGTGTCAGCATGTCCTTGCCGGCACTGAAGATGCAAGAGTGACAACGCTGCCCTAGTATCAGAAGGTGGGTTAGTGTTGTCACTCCATTACAAGAAGTTGAAACCTATGCACTGATCCAGCAGGCTCAGTGAGTAGGTTTGTGTGTTCACACTGAAACATCACTTTTAGGAATCGTTTACACTTTCATTACTCTTTGAAGAGCGATCTGCATACAGATTAGACTTCAGAGAGCATTTGACAGGCCGTGAGTAGGTGCTGTATCACCTCCTCATCACCAGTTTTAATCCTTTAAATGTCAGACAACCACATGTATTGTGTGAAGTGGCAGCGTGGCCTCACTTGAATGGGCCATGTTTGGCAGCCAGTAGTACCTGCTAAATGCGACGGGTGTAATTCCTCCTGCAACTGTGACATATGTGCACACACGGCTCCTGCCTTTGCAGCTAAAGTGGGAGTGATTAAATGATAGTAAAATGTGTCTAAACTGCATGATTTTACCGCCCATCAACCCCTAGTGTTGACAAAACCCTTAAAGCAGAATTTTGCACTCAACGTATGAGCAGGAAGAATGTTTACTGTGGAATAGACATGCTATGTCTTCTCTGCAGTAAAGTCCAAGCTGTGCCCCCTCAGCTCTGTGTACAGCAGTGGTGCTCAACCTTCTTGATATATAGAGCCTCAAGTGCAGCCCTCAACATCACCAAAGGTCCACGCAAAGTCAGTGAAAATTCAGTGTCAGATACAGCAGACACACAACAAGAGAAGGTCAGAGACTGCAGAGGAGGAGGCGGCGACCCAGGGAGACGGGCAGGGACTGCGCAGGAAGAGTTGCAAGAGATGATCAGATACCGTGCAGGAGGGGACACAAGAGATTGTCAGACTATGAACATAACACATGAGATGGTCAGACTGGGGACATGCCACAGGACTTGCGGGAGACTGGGGACATGCCACAGGACTTGCGGGAGACTTGGGACATGCCACAGGACTTGCGGGAGACTGGGGACATGCTTCAGAAGGCAATCCTAGACTGTAAACATATGACATGAGATGTCTTGAAATCACAGCTACAATGGGGCAACAGAGGAACACCGGCTAGTGTCTGTAGAGACCCCAAGGACCATACAAAGTTCCAAAGAAGTGAATGCAGCAAGGTTGCACACAAGGGGTGTACAGGATCAGCATGTCCCGGTACCCGGATGAATGAAGTCCTCTGTGCAGGGGCGGGAGTTACTTCCTTCTGGCCAATCAAGGTTACAGACTGAAGCGGGGGGGGGGGGGGAAGGGGCGGGAAGATGCTTACAGGGGGCACAGAGGACATGACTGGAAGGTATTGGGGGGTTAGTTCTGCCCTGATGCTGCAGAACATATAGATCTGGTGGCTGTGATTGGACATTTTGGTGAACATTGGAGCTCTTGAAGATGTTCCTGAGAGCCCCACATCCCATCTAGAATCACAGGGAGGGCGGTGACTGCTCTGCCTGCCCCCAATCACTACAGAGGATAACAATAATGATGATAATTTGGGGGGGGGGGGGGGTGGAGGTGTGACATGTGCTCAGTATACAGAGAGGAGGGACACCTCCAGGGACTCAGCCTGCTGAGCCCCCCCAGTAGAGCAGTCATTCTGAGCCCCACCCCCTCACTTCCACATAAGGACAGGTGCAGGAGGACACAGAAATCCGACCCCTCCCTCCCCCCAACACTGACAGCCGGGTACTCCTCCCAGCCCCGGGTGGCTATCAGTGGGCACCGTGCCTTCCCGGACCAGCCCGCCCTGTCCCAGGCCTGAGCAGGCCCCCTCATCCCCGCTCTATGCTGCATACCTGTACGGACCAGATCCGCCTCCGGGGCCGACGAGCCTGACAGGAAGTTCTGATGCCACAGCTCACCTCTATCCAGAGAGGGGGAGGCCTGGGCCGCCTCACGTGACGCAAACAAGGGCGAGGTTTCGGTCAGGCCGCACTTCGGATTGGATGAGTTGTGGCTCCCCGGGCAGTGCATTGTGGGAGTTGTAGTTCCGGGAGATGCCGGGGGATACAGAGGGGGGAGAGGTCTTTCGAGGCGATGGCTGAGTTATATTTAGACTCGGTGGATATCAGTGAGCATTTGGACGTGTTCTTCCCCCGGCCAGTCTCACACAGGGCAGACAACTACCCATACAACGTGTCCCCAAAGAGGGACAACTTCCCAGTGACACCGGCTTCCTGTGTCATGTCCAGCCTGACTTCACACCTACATCAGGGCTCCTCAGCATTACACAGAAAGTCTTCCTGCCCCAACAGTAAGACTCCATTCATACTTGTGCGACTTACCATGCGACTTTGGACAAGGTTGCATTCAAGTTGATGAGCCCATGGATTTCAATATATGCGGCTTAAGGTCACAGGGACTTTAAAAAGTTTCCCGCACTACTTTGATGCGACTTTCATGCAACTTGAGTGCCATAGATGGCAATTTAGTTGCATGAAAGTCACATCTTAGGCTCCATTCACACTTGTACGACTCTAAAGTTGTGCGACTTTGGATGGGTGCAACTTGGATGTGATTTGCCCCTCTGCAGGCCACTGTTGCATGTAAAACACTCAGGTATGACTTTCATGAAACGTTTGAGGGTTAACACAGAATCTATGGCCCTCAAGTTGAATGAAAGTCAAATCAAAATAGTGCGTAAACTACTATGAAGTTGCTGTAACTAAATCGCACATATATGAATGGTTATCATTGGAATACATGGGGTATGACTTGTCATGCGACTCTGATGTCCAAAGTCACACAAGTGTGAATGGGGTCTTAATGTTATCAATGCGATAGATGTGCCAAAGTCACATCCGAGTCGCACCCATCCAAAGTTGCATTAAAGTCGTAATGGAGTTGCAAAAGTGCGAATGGAGATTAGAAAACAAACTTTATACTCACGCAGAAAGGCTGGACATACATTATACAAATTTCTTGAGAATTTTGCTTTAGAATTACCAAAAACTGTTTAATATGAGGTCAAACCTAAATAACACTTTCAATTGTTTCCAGTTAGACAGGCCCCTGCACTACATAGTTCAAGGTAAATCTAAAGGAAATTGGGCAGAAATCTGTATAGTGTATGGCCAGCCTAAGTCTGGCTTCACCAGGGGCGGACTGACAACTCATGGGGCCCCCGGGCAATAGGGGATCATGGGGTCCCTGTGTCCTTGCCCAAACTCAAAAAAGCCTATGAAAAAGGTACCAGGGATATCTCATGGGCCCCCTACTGACCCCGGGCCCTCAGGCAGTGCCTGAGTTTCCAAATGGTCAGTCCGCCCCTGGGCTTCACATCTATGGGGTGGCAGTACTGTGCAATTTGGCACATGCTAAAACATGCTGTGTGTTTGTGTGTGATACACCTCAATCCACACTGCTCCTGCGCCTGCGCCTGCCATCCTCGCTTCCTCCTGTGGGACCCGCCTAGAGCGCCAGCCACGCAACACCTTGGCATTACAGCCATCCATTTGTGAGGTGCAGCACAGATGACATCCTCCTCCTTATATATTGATGCCGGATATCTACCCACGTCTTGTGAGTTTTTATAATCTTGTGTGCAATAAACTTTTATATTCATACTGCACTTAGTCTGGCGCACTTCTCTTTCTTCTCCATTTACCAGTGTCATCCATTCAGTCACAGAAAAAAGGGATTCAGTTTACTTCAGTTAACATCTGGTTTTGCATCCATCTCCAGTTCAGTTTGCATCAGTGTGCATCCCTTAGCATTTCAGTTCCAGTCTAGAATGGTCCCTTTCACACAAATGTTCTGATCGGGTGGGACCAAAATGGGAAGGCCCAGGAAAAAAATAGAAAAATTAGAAAAAAACTTTTTTTTTCCAAAGCAGTTTTCTGGAAAAAATGAAAAAAAGGAGTGCAGAATATGTTCTTTTACAATTAAATATAATGTATCTATGACATGGTATTCACACTATAAAACATGAAGACCTTAATAAAAAAAATGTCTGAGACTTTATGTAAAGTCATAAATTATTGCAAGTTCTCTCTGCTGAAGATGAGAAAATCCTGGAATACAATTCAAGTAACTCTGTACTTCTCAATGCAGTTCTCAAACAAGAAAAATAAGTGCTTCTGCCATTAGGTGGCACTGCAGAGGAAGGCTCCAGTTTAGTTTGCTTGTAGGCTCCATCTTGTTCCTCCTACAGTTGGGTGATTGTTGGGATACAGTAGATGTTAGTTTCTGTCCTTTCAGGCCTTAACTGACAGGTAAGAGAGTACATTTATCTGACAAATGCATTTATCCTTATAACCTTTAATTGATTAGTATTAATGTTTTCCACCATCACAGCATAATGTCTCCCTATAGTCTCAGTAAATTGGCTTTTTTTTCCTCCTCTCAGTAAAATAGTGAGACCAATATCTAGAGTTTGGAGACATTTCCATAGTGCAGTTTCTGCTGAGAGCAAAGCTGCAATTTGCGAATATTGTGAGAAGAAATATTCTTTTCCAAATGCTACAAGGATGACAAAACACATCCTAGCATTCCAGAGGTGTCCTAAGGACATTGAAAAATACTTTATGAAATGATGAGGACCAGAATGAAAGTGCAAATAACTTTTCTCTCCAGAGTTCTCATTCCAGAAACACGCTTTCTGCTGCTTCTGGATCATCACAAAGTGTTTCTTCACCATCAGCATCTTTAAGTAAAGAAGGGTTACAAACCATGGCCTCCCAAAAATACACAATCGCTTCATTTATAGATAAAATGACACCTGAAGAGGACACCTGACAGGAGAACATTGATCAAGCTCTTCATAGAGCAATATACAGTGAATATAAAAAGTCTACACGCCCCTGTTAAAATGTTAGGTTTCTGGGATGTAAAAATTTGAGACAAAGATAAATAATTTCAGAACTTTTTCCACCTTTAACGTGACCTATAAACTGTACAACTCAGTTTAAAAACAAACTTAAATCTTTTAGGGGGGATGTAGCTGTGTTCAGAATTAAGCAATCATATTCAAAATCATGTTAAAAGGAGTCAGTACACACCTGCCATCATTTAAAGTACCTCTGATTAACCCCAAATAACGTTCAGCTGTAGGTCTTTCCTGACATTTTCTTAGTTGCATCTTACAGCAAAAGCCATGGACTGCAGAGAGCTTCCAAAGCATCAGAGGGATCTTATTGTTAAAAAGTATCAGTCAGGAGAAGGGTACAAAACACTTTCCAAAGCATTAGATATACCATGGAACACAGTGAAGACAGTCATCATCAAGTGGAGAAAATATGGCGCAACTGTAACATTACTATGAACTGGACATCCCTCCAAAATTGATGAAAAGACGAGAGGTCTGTAACTGAGAGGTCTGTAATTGGCATCATAGGTAGACCTCAACTATGAGAGACAAAATGAGAAACAAAATCCAGACAATCACCTTCATTGCCCGGGCAGTATGTTTGGGATCATTGTCATGTTGGAAGACCCAGCCACGTTTCATCTTCAGTGCCCTTGCAGATGGAAGGAGGTTTGCACTCAAAATCTCACGATACATGGCCCCATTCGTTCTGTCCTGTACATGGATCAGTCGTCCTGGTCCCTTTGCGGAGAAACAGCCCCAAAGCATGATGTTGCCACCCCCATGCTTCACAGTAGGTATGGTGTTCTTTGGATGCAACTCAGCATTCTCTCTCCTCCAAACATGACAAGTTGTGTTTCTACCAAACAGTTCTATTTTGGTTTCATCTGACCATATGACATTCTCCCACTCCTCTTCTGGATCATCCAAATGCTCTCTAGCAAGCTTCAGACGGGCCCGGACATGTACTGGCTTAAGCAGGGGGACACGTCTGGCACTGCAGGATCTGAGTCCCTGGCGGCGTAGTGTGTTACTGATGGTAGCCTTTGTTACGTTGGTCCCAGCTCTCTGCAGGTCATTCACTAGGTCCCCCTGTGTGGTCCTGGGATTTTTGCTCACCGTTCTTGTGATCATTTTGACCCCACGGGGTGAGATCTTGCGTGGAGCCCCAGATCAAGGGAGATTATCAGTGGTCTTGTATGTCTTCCATTTTCTAATTATTGCTCCCACAGTTGATTTGTTCACACCAAGCTGCTTGCCTATTGCAGATTCAGTCTTCCCAGCCTGGTGCAGGTCTACAATTTTGTTTCTGGTGTCCTTCGACAGCTCTTTGGTCTTCACCATAGTGGAGTTTGGAGTGTGACTGTTTGAGGTTGTGGGCAGGTGTCTTTTATACTGATAACAAGTTCAAACAGGTGCCATTGATACAGGTAATGAGTGCAGGACAGAGGAGCCTCTTAAAGAAGAAGGTACAGGTCTGTGAGAGCCAGAAATCTTGCTTGTTTGTAGGTGACCAAATACTTATTTTCCACCATAATTTGCAAATAAATTCTTTCCAAATCAGCCAATGTGATTGTCTGGATTTTGTTTCTCATTTTGTCTCTCATAGTTGAGGTCTACCTATGATGCCAATTACAGGCCTCTCTCATCTTTTTAAGTGGGAGAACTTGCACAATTGGTGGCTGACTAAATACGTTTTTGCCCCACTGTAGGCTCTGCAGGAATATCTGGCAAATACTGGCTGTGTGGCACATGTGACAACAATCTCCTGTATTCTTCATATGTCTGGACTATGGAGTAGAGTGGCAAGAAGGAAATCTTTTCTTACAAAGAAAAACATCCAAGCCCAGCTAAATTTTGCAAGAAACATATCTGAAGTCTCCCAAAAGCATGTGGGAAAATGTGTTATGGTCTGATGAAACCAAGGTTGAACATTTTGGCCATAATTCCAAAAGATATGTTTGGCGCAAAAACGACACTGCACAAAACCAAAACAACACTGCACATCACCAAAAGAACACCATACCCACAGTGAAGCATGGTGGTGACAGCATCATGCTTTGGGGCTGTTTTTCTTCAGCTGGAACTGGGGCCTTAGTCAAGGTAGAGGAAATTATGAACAGTTCCAAATACCAGTCAATATTGTCACAAAACCTTCAGGCTTCTGCTAGAAAGCTGAACATGAAGAGGAACTACATCTTTCAGCATGACAACAAGCCAAAGCATACAGCCAAACCAACAAAGGAATGGCTTCACCAGAAGAAGATGAAAGTTTTGGAATGGCCCAGCCAGAGCCCAGACCTGAATCTGATGGAAAATCTGTGGGGTGATCTGAAGAGGGCTGTGCACAGGAGATGCCCTCGCAATCTGACAGATTTGGAGTGTTTTTGCAAGGAAGAGTCGGGCAAATACTGCCAAGTCAAGATGTGCCATGCTGATAGACTCATACCCAAAAAGACTGAGTGCTGGAATCAAATTAAGAGGTGCTTCAACAAAGTATTAGTTTATGGGTGTGCACACTTATGCAACCATATTATTTTACTTTTTATTTTTACTTCCCTCCACCTAAAAGATTTCAGTTTGTTGTTCAACTGGGTTGTACAGTTTATAGGTCACATTAAAGGAGGTAAAAGTTCTGAAATGATTTATCTTTGCCTAATTTTTTTTACATCACAGAAACCAAACATTTTAACGGGTGTGTAGACTTTTTATATCCACTGTATGCTTCTAGTTCAGCATTGGCGATAACTGAAAATGCATTATGGAAGGAAGCTTTTACATTATTATGAGGGAAAGGGGGGTCCTTTTCTCATGTATAGTTGAAACATTCTTAACATATACAGTCATTGTTATTCTATTTGTAATAAAAAAAAATTTAAAAAAACAAAAGTTTAGTTTAATTATTGAATAAACTGTAGTTTTCTTTCAGGGGAAGTTCATACCACATGCAATCCAGTTCATTTTTTTCTGCATCAAAAACGCATTGATAGTAGGTTTTATGTTTTCCAATGGCATAGTTCACACCAGTGCGGTCAGTTCCAGTGAGTTCCAGTTCCAGAAAAATAGAACATGCTGCATTATTTCTGCACTGAACTGTAGTGGAAGGCAGTATAACACACCAAGCATGTACAGGAATGAACATGTGCTTATTTAAGTTGAAGAAAAAGAGATGGGAAAAATTAAATGGAACACATCATAAACGCAACAGGAAACATAAAAAACGTGCATACAGAAACGCAACCGAACTGCATCTCGATGGTGTGAACCTGCCCTCAATCATAATACTTTTATATACTCCTGTGTAGCGCCCTCTTGTTTGCATAGTTCATTGGTGTAGTTAGAGGCTTGCTAGAAGCCCGGATGTAAGTCAGAGGGTTTACTTCATGGCTGGGTGGAGGGCTGTACAGGTTAGTCCTCTGGTACCTCCCCCTGCTCTAGAATCTTAAAGAAGTTGCTAGAAGCCAGTAGGTGGAGGCCAGGAGGAACTGATCTGCATATTCATGGGAGTCTGACCAATCCCAGGCAGGAAGCCTGGCAGTGTGGCAGACTGGCCCATAAATATGAGAGAGCCAGGCCAGCAGGGGAGTCGGGTGGAAGACAGAGTACCGAAGAGTGTTGCTGATAGCCTGGGCGGGGACCCTGGAGGAGGCAGACTCTGTTTCCAAGCTGGAAGTCAGAAGGAAGCTGACAGAGGGAGCTCCACTGCCTTACAGTCCACCAAGTAAGGGCAGTCTGTTAGCCTGGAAGGAAACCAGCCCAGCAAAAGCCTGATAGCAGTTCATCCAAAGCTGCAGGACACAAGGACAGTGTGAGTACCTCTACATCCCCGGGGCCTACAAGAGAGAGGGCTGCTAGGTGCTATACCCAACCAGTTCTCCCTGGGACAGTGCTGCAAGCCTGTTTCAGAATCTCTTGCTTCAGGATACTCTTAAAAAGACATCCAAGTGGATGGGTAGTTTCTAGCTGGGATCTGAAGAGGTTCATTTAGAGGGGACCAAATGCTTCTAGAGACTGTGCTACTGATTTGTGAAGAGACTGTTGCCAATCTGGAGGGAGTAGAAAGTCCAGGATCCTTCATTTTTGTGACGTTTGTCCTCAGAGTTTCTGCTCTATTCAAGTTGGGCATCCCATATACCCCTAGACCCTATCCAAGTTGTTTATTCCCAAAAAAACAACAAAAAACAAGCCCATGGAATGGTTACTGATTCTGCATGAAATCTGAAAAATGCATGTTGCCTGGCTGGGCAGGTAAATAGGGGGACCTAAAACCAATGGCTCTCAAGTGGATAGCACTACATCTGCATTTCACCTTCCCAGTGTAACCAAATTACTTGCAATTTGTAGAACTACTCCACATTCATTTTTTCCCCCAATTTTTCCAAAATGTAAATTTTTTTCCTGGAAAAATAGGGTTTTTTTCCAATGGCTTCAACATTTCTGGAAACTTTACATCTCTTTGCCTGTCCATTCTCCTCTATGGAGTGGCAGGTGTAAAATGATATGTGTCCCTTTACACCAGTCTACTGTACGTCCAGTCTGATCCACCAAAAACAGATAGATGGGGATATGTTCCCCTTCTGTCCAGCGGATCAGATTGGCAGTTGGGTGTAAATGCACAGCTGTTCTGTTTACATCCAACTATGTCTGTGCCTGTTCTGCATAAGGCTAGGTTCACACCTATGCAGTTTGTGTTTGATCAGTTTCTGCAGTGCGTTTTGCATTTTTGGTGCGTTTTTGATGTGTTTTGCATTTTGGTTTTGGTTTTTTCTTGTTGCTAGGCAGATTTAAAATGCAAAATGTATCAAAACCATGGCAAACACACACTACATGCTTTTCTGCAGCGTTTCCATTGAAGTCTATAAAACCAAAAACGCAACTTTTTGCATTAAAACAAGTCCCTGGCTCTTTTCAAAAAACGCACTGGGTGAAAATGCGGAGATGTGAACCTGTCTCTGCATTTTCACCTGGACTGTAAATGGACTATAATGCAAAATGCAAAACGCTGCAGAAAACGCTTAGGTGTGAACCTAGGGTAAGCGGAGCAGACACGGACCATTTCGTCCACTTGCTCAGTGGGGACAGGTGGAGTCTGCATATGTAAAAAGGGACTAACATCTGTTATTAGACTAGGTTCACACATATGCAGTTCATGTTTGATCTGTTTTTGTGGTGCGTTTTGCACATGCGGTTTTTACATGTTTTTGATGCGTTTTTGCATATTTTTTCTTGTTGCTAGGCAGATTTAAAAAGCAAAAAGGCAGCAAAAACACAGCAAAGATGCACTACATGCTTTTCTGCAGCGTTTCTATTGAAGTCTATAGAGCCAAAAACGCAACTTATGGTGTTCAAAAAAATCCCTGACCCTTTCCAAAAAAAGCATCGGGTGAAAATGCGGAGATCCAAACCTGTCCCATAGCAAATCATGCTAAATGGACTGTAGTGCGTTTCTACAAAATGCTGCGTAAAAGGCTTAGGATGAAAGTATATTGAAAAAAAAATTGCTGAAAAATGGATCTTAACCTTTTCCCACTGGCTTTACATGTGTATGCAGTCTTTGAGCTGGTGGGCTTTAACAGCAAGCAGCTGGGCATATGTGGTACTCCCAGCACAGCAATGGACATGTACCAGTAAGCTCTCCATTCATACTTGCAATCAGGATAGCGTATGTACTCTCCAGCGCCTCAGGGTATGCACAGCCAAAAGGGAAGCCAAGGGTACCAGGACAGCGACAACCAAAAGGAAATGTTCCAGGGGTGCAGCCCTCCTCAGACGGGGAAATCAGCCACTGGATAGAGAGAAAACACAGGTGGCGCACACACCTAGTGCATTATCCAAGGTTTATTGCAGGAATTAAATCATAAAAACATACTCACAGACGAAGCATGTATCTAAAAAGCATAGAAAAATGACAATGGCCACAACGGCGGGCAAGGTGTTCTCACAGTCAGTGCGGTCAAATGGTTGACGCGTTTCAAATTGCTGACGCGTTTCGGGGACGAATCCCTTTCCTCAGAGCTGATGACCAACCTGCTCATTAGATTGATGACCCGCCATATTGGAAGCAGCCTCTGAGACACCACTTGATAGGGGAAGTTACCTCTATGTCACTGTGACATAGAGGTAACTTCCCCTATCAAGTGGTGTCTCAGAGGCTGCTTCCAATATGGTGGGTCATCAATCTAATCAGCAGGTTGGTCATCAGCTCTGAGGAAAGGGATTCGTCCCCGAAACGCGTCAGGATTTGACCGCACTGACTGTGAGAACACCTTGCCCGCCGTTGTGGCCATTGTCATTTTTCTATGCTTTTTAGATACATGCTTCGTCTGTGAGTATGTTTTTATGATTTAATTCCTACAATAAACCTTGGATAATGCACTAGGTGTGTGCGCCACCTGTGTTTTCTCTCTATACTTGCAATCAGGAACTTTCCAATCATGTGACTGTTGTGACAGACAATCAAAGCGGTCACATGATCAGTATGCCCACCTCCGCCTCCTGGTATTTATATATTTTTAAATAACCAGGAGGTAGCAGTGAGAAGGAGTTAAAGGAACGGACATCTGTTTACAGATCTTCGTTTAACCCTTTCCTTCCTGGTCTTTAAGAGGTTCTGAATGCCAGGAGGTGATAATATTGTGTGACATAAAAAAATGGAACTACCACTATTTTATTCTCTAGGGCAGTGGTTCTCAACCTTCCTAATGCCGTGACCCTTTAATGGTTCCTCATGTTGTGGTGACCCCCAACCATAAAATTATTTACCCAGTAATTATAATTCATGAGTGTCGTTTTACCTCCAATACTGCTGCTTTCAACACAGTAGCTGCTTTTAACAGAGTAGCTGCTTTCAACACAGCAGCTGCTTTCTACACAGTAGCTGCTCTTTACACATCGGAAATATGTGTTTTCTGATGGTCTTAGGGGACCCCTGTGAAAGGGTCGTTCGACCCCCAAAGGGGTCGCGACCCACAGGTTGAGAACCACTGCTCTAGGGTTTCTGCTTTCAGAAAATATATAATGTTTGGTGGTTTATGTAATCTTCAGGCCTTAAATGATTTTTTGCAAAAAACGCAAAGAAGCGAAAGGGGTAAAGGATAAGCCCGAGACTCCCCTTTCCTGACAAGCACCCAATCGGTGCTCATTACACTGTGAGGTCTCTCCCCTCTCTGCTAGTTGGCGGGTGCAGTGCTGCAGACAGGCAGGGAGGGGAGGAGGAGATAAACAGCGCAATGTTAAAAATATTAAATGTTTAAGTCACCATAAAGCCCCTTTCATTGTTAAAAGCCCAATTACATTACTTAAAGCAGATTTAAATACAGTTTTGGTTAAAAAAAATAAAAAATTGTCAGGACAAGTAGATTGTCACGAGGGACAAGTAGACTGAGATACTGATTTAGTCCCTGGACAAATAGTTTTTACAAAAATTTCCACACCCCTGAGTGTACAGTATTATCATGTCACTATAGTAGTATCACTAGCGATGTCAACGTCAGTCAGTTACTGTCCCTCCCAGACAGTGTCTGTTAGCTCCAGATTGCCCGCTACACTATCACAGTCATACTATAAGTCGCTGATCACTAGTAAAGTGTCTATAGCTGCGTAAATTCCAGTATGTACACAAAAGTAGGTAGATGCTTTAACTTTCACACAAACAAATAAATATACACTTATTGGGATTTTTTTTTTTAACCAAAGAATACATTTTGACCTAAATGTATGAAGAAATTTGATTTTATTAACAGAAAGTAGTAATTATTGGTCTTTTGTTGGGGGGGGGGGGTCTTTTTCCATTTATATATTAAAAAATAAAAAACCCAGTGGTGATCAAATACCACCAAAAGAAATATTTGTGTGAAAAAAAAAATTATATACATTTCTGCAACAGCCTCTTTTCTACTTGCTCCTTGTTTTATACTCAGATTTACATATTATTGTATTCTTCGCGCCTTGCTGTATACTTTTTTGCACATGTGTGTCATCTGTAAGTCTTCTTTGTATAACTCCAATAAAAAATGTTGGTTTAAAAAAAATAAAAACAAATTATATAAATTGAATTAGCATACAATGTTGCATGACTGAGCAATTGCCAGTTAAAGTAGTGCAGCATTGAATAGCAATAAAATGCCCTGGTCATGAAAAAAGTAAACCTTCCGGAGGTCAGGTGGGTAAGATAGTCTGTAGTTGACAGGTTCATGTACCTGCTATAGACAAGTAGATGAATTTGGGCAGACACTGCATGTAAGGCAGACTGATACCAGAGTGTCCATATCAATACTGCACCCTCAGTGTAACTGTGCTTCCACCTGTCAGACAGCACAGTGGTAGGGAGTTTTGTAATGGGGGGGTGGAAGCTGATGAGGGTTTTATAGACTCTGCTTGCCTTGTGATTGACAGCAGGAAGTGGTCAGCTCCTTAGCCAATAGTCTGCCTGCTTTTGGCTATCAGACTCCACCCACTGCAGTGTCACTGGTTGCTTAGAGGCTAGGTGTACTGGCCCCAGGATGATGTCCATTGTGACGAAACACGTAAAACGGAGCTAGCATTGATATCATCATGCCCACTCATGATGACACCTGTCATTTTTTTATTGCTGTCTTTGTCCCCTTTAGGGAGATTTTCCCTCTCTATTTTTTTTTCGTTTTGTTTTTTTTTATCCTTATCATCAAGAGTGAAATAAAACAGGAGGAGAAGGGAAATCTTCCAATGGGAACGTCAGATCTGGTGACCACCAGACATCCTCTCACTTCTTGTTTTGGCTATGGGACTGGAAGTAGAGGGTAATCTCCCCAATGGGGCACAGAGGGAAAAAAACAGGCAGGGGTTATAACCTCACTCCATTCAAAATAAAAAAAAAAGGTTTTGCCTTCAGTTCTGCAAATAGGTTCCTGCAAATTGTTCTAAACTGAGATGGAAGTGAGTTATAGTGTTGCTAGTATAATGAGTAAAGTAACGTAAGACGATCACTTTCACAGGTACGGATAATGACTTCTAATAGCTGGTTATAATGATAGAGGAAATATAAATTTTAAGTAAGTATTAGATGACACAGAAGATTACTTGAGCTACTCCCAGTGTAAGTCACAGCAAAGCCTGACTCCTATCTACAGCGGAAATATTTCAGATTGGAAGCCATTTACTAATAATTTCTCATAAATAGAACTCCTTAACCCTTTTATTGTCACATACTTTTTTTACTCGCACATTATTTATACAAAAATATACTTAAAGCGGAACTCCATGCTAAATAAATATTGTCTATATACAAGGGACACGTGTATTCTTACTTGGATCCAGACGTGCTTTGTATTTCTTCCAGATCTGTGCAGTAATCCAGTGTGAGACTTTGCCTCTGTGCAGGGGCTTCCTGTAATAAAGACCGATCACTGATGTGCCATGTACAAGATGATTGGTCTTGTCTCTGCTCCCTCCTGTAGTTTTCTGCAGTCAACCTGTAGTGGGTGAAGCTACTGTGCCTCTCTCCCCCGTAGGGCAAGTCTCTACAGGTGCCGTCCTGATGTCACTGCTACATTTACAAGGAAATGACTGGGTTTGCAAATGCATCTGGTACAGGTTTTTTTTTTAATTTACTATCTGTGTTCCATTGGGGAGATTTCCCTTTACTTTCTGTCCCCCAGCCAAAATAGGCAGTGAGAGGAAATTCCTCCAAAATTAGGTTATCCCTGGTTGTCACCAGCATCACCCAAACTAGTGTTTCCATTGGAAGAGCTCTCCTCTATTCCTGTTCTAGTGTCAACCCAAAATTTAGATTTTTCTTTCACTTTCATTTGCTGATAACAGCAAAAAGGACAAATGGAGAGGGTGACAGCCCTTCACAACAAACTCTTTTACGAATTTGATAACAAGAGCGGTAGATATCTGGCTTGAGCACCATAACCACGACTATGAGTGCCTATCACATTGCCGATGCCCTAGGCACCAAGCTCATCAACAACCTTGCTATAGCTGACCAAGTTCGCCTCTATTATGAACCACTTTATAACCTCCATAGCTGATATGGTAGCTCTCACACCCCGTCCGAGTGACTTCAAAAGTTGCGATCTCTCCATACTCGTTATGGACTGCCCAAACTAACCAGTGGAACAGCCAAACAATTGGAAAATCTTATCTCTCCAAAAGAGGTACAAGCTATGATCTCCCAACTTAAACCTGGCACGAGCCTGGGACCTGATGGTCTCATACCACAATACTATAGGGATACACTTGCCATCCATGCTCTCTGACCTTTACCCACCTAATTTTGCTAATCTGACTACTGCTCTATACTCCGACTTCCATGCTTGGGACAGGATACACTTTTTATGGTTTGGCTGCGCAACCATAATCAAAATGAAAGTACTGCCATGCACACTGTACTCCTTATTTAAGGAATAGGGGGCACTAGAACAGTTATTCGAGTCCACTCCACTATAAGTATGGCCTTGGCTTAGTAAAATCACCATCCCACACAAGTTGACTCCCATCTATTGCTTAAAGCTACCCTACCGCTCTTGAAGATGCTTTGCTTTAGGCACTCCTTGACAACCAAATATTTCCCACTAACACCAATCTGACACAACCCAGAATTTCCACCTGGGAATGCACCCTCTTTTCTCCAACACTGGTGGACTTCGCCATTACTGCCAGAAAAATAATTCTTTGACTATCAAATGTTTTGCTCTCTCAAAGACTTTCTAGAATTGGATAGCCTAAAACCTTTCCCCAGATGGACCTACTTTCAGATCCGACATTTGTTAAACGCCACACATAGATGTGAATACCCTACCAGAACCTTGACAGATTTGGAATGCCTCTGCAATATATTGAAATTAAATTTAGTGCATAGAGAAACAATACAATCTCCAAATTTTCTGTAAAATAAAAGAGATACCAATAAATAAATACCAAATATTCCATATAAAAACCTTAACAGCTCATCAGCTTATAAATGCGCAGTGATTGATGGCCCTATCATTATTACTGTCACTGACATGTGCAGCTATGTGTTGCACAATTGTCATTTATGTATCTGTGTTGTACACATGCATGTATAGCTATGCTTAGGTGTGGAAATGCTTTAGATTTTTCTTTGTTTTCATTTATTTTTATATATGTTCATATAACTTAAGAGGAGTGCCCTGAAGTCTCATTAATCCCTTTGCGCTGGTGCCTCCTAGCCCTTTAAGGGATTTAAGGTGCTGGGAGGTGGGCCGGTGTTTGTGATCATGTGGCCGCCGTGATTGGCTGTTACAGTGGTCACATGATCAGAAAGCTCCAGATCACAAGTAGAGATAGGGTGCATGGTGCACACTCTTGGCACAGTTCTATTTTTTGGGGCACACATATATGCGGCCTCTCTGTATTAAGGCCCACCCACCAAGAGGCCGCATATATGCGTGTGGCTGGTGAAAGGTGTTAAAGTGGTTGTGAACCTCAGGCAGGAAATATGAACAAAGCATATCCCCCTACAGTATGTACTTGCCTTGATTAAGAGCGATAAGTGTCATTTCTGTCTGCTGCTTCATCAGCAAGAGTCACTTCTGATGAGTTTTCCTGACACCAAAAGAAAAATGGTGACAGGGGAGGGAGTTCACGCAGATTGACATCCTCAGATCTGTTCCCATGAGCTGTGTGGAGGGGCTGTGTGTCTCATCCCTCCAATCAGGGGCGGACTGACAACTCATGGGCCCCCCCAGCAATAGGGGATCATGGGGCCCCTGTGTTCTAGCCTAAACTCAAAAAAGCTTATGAAAAAGGTATCAGGGGCATCTTATGGGGCCCCGTACTGATCCCGGGCCCTCGGGCGGTGCCCGAGTTTCCAAATGGTCAGTCCGCCCCTGCCTCCAATCAGCTTTCAGAGCTCCTCTCACTGAGCTCTGTATAATTTCAGCTCTCTGTCTCCTTTTTTCTGACAGCTTTAAAAATTCATCACTGAACAAATGTAGAGGAGAGAAGACCACAGATAAACAGGTTCAACTTATGTAGGATGATTTGATTCATCTCTGTGTATCACCTGAGGCCAGCCACTTCACTGGGTATATGGAAGGGTGTACAACCACTTTAAAAAGAACCTTTCTCTGTACGGTGAAACAGATAAGAGGCTATTTGTCCCTTATGTGATAGCAATAAAATTAAGTGTAAGTTCACATTTTCACATAAAATAAAAAGGTAAACTAACACCATACACAATCTCTGAAGATTTTGTCAGTGGCCATAGCTCTTCTGCAAACCGAAATGAAGAATTGCTCCCCCTCCTGGGAGGAAAGTGTTCAGATACTTTTTTGTAGGGCGTTTCTTTTAGAATTTTACAGGTTTAATTAAAATCAGGCTGATAGCTAACTGCAGGTCAACCCATCCAAAATGTAACAAATGTGATTTTTTTTTTAATGACTTCAATGCAAAGTATGGGTGGGAACAAACTCTAAAGAAAACAATGTAAATCTTTTAAACTGTGTATGTGTCTGTGCCTATATTAAAAAAAAACCACACATGAATATCAGATAGTAGAACTGACAGAAAAGAAAACTATCAATGTATGTAACAATGAATATAACTTGCAAACTGTAATGTAAATAGGAAGCAGAAAAGATCTTGTTTGCTTCTGTTTTGCCATCTGCTGGCTACCTGCAGTACTGCAGCAGGTGTGTTAATGTATCTAGAGCAGAGGTCTCCAAACTTTTGCAACAAAGGGCCAGTTTACCTTCAGTCTTTACGGGGGCCAGACTGTGGTTAGTGGAAGTAGAATATGCCATGGGCTTGGTTTACTAAATGGGAGTACAAAAAAATACATAATTGTCAGTGTCATTGGGAAAAATAGTGCTCGATCATTGGTGTCAGTGGGAGGAATAGTGCCCCATAAATGGTGTCAGTGGAAGGAATAGTGCCCCATAATTGGTGTCAATGGGAAGAATAGTGCCTCATTGTTGTCATCAGTTGGAAGAATAGTACCCCATGATTGGTGTCAGTGGAAGGAATAGTACCCCATAATTAGTGTCAGTGGGAGGAATAGTGCTCCGTCATTGGTGTCAATGGGGGGAATAGTGCCCCATCCTTGGTGTCAGTGGGAGGAATAGTGCCCCATTGTTGGTGTCAGAGGGAGGAATAGTGCCCTCTCTTTGCTGTTAGTGGAAGGGATAGTGCCTCGTATCAGTGGAGTGCCCCAAGGGCTGGATAAAGGGAACCAAAGGGCCACGTTTGGCCCAGGGGCCACAGTTTGGAGACCCCTGATCTATAGGATACCATGCAACATATCAGAAGAATCAGATGTTTATATACTGTATCACAAATGATTGTGGTTAGCACAGGATTCTTGTGTTGTTCCCCCTGTACATGCAGTCCTAACCAACCGACTGCAACACTTTTGCAAATATCTGGAGCAGATTTATCAGTGTGCTTGAAATCCCTTTTACCCAAAGTGTGTGAACCCCAATAATGAAC
Organism: Staurois parvus; assembly: GCF_062004578.1. Lineage (NCBI taxonomy): Eukaryota > Metazoa > Chordata > Amphibia > Anura > Ranidae > Staurois > Staurois parvus. The sequence goes on from NW_028318157.1 coordinate 5,721,714, forward strand.
TTTTCTTGTTTGCTTTTTGGTCTGTTTTGAATGTCTTTGGAAGTAATTTGATATATCTGTTTGATAACTGCAAAATAAACCAGAAACACTGGAATTTGAAATATAGCTCCAAGTTTGCACATCACTGAGCAAAGTCGCAGAATCGTTTTCAGTGTCTGATGACCAATTTCCCCACGAATCATTATCACTCAATTCTGCAAGTGGTTCTGATTTACTATCGCTGTTCTCTAGCTGGTCTAAAATCGCTTTTGACCTAAAGGGACGCTTTTTGGATGCCATGGACGTTTCTCAGTTTCCAGGCAGAAAGAACAGTAAAAATGCAGGCTGGGCACAGGACAAAGCACTCGGGACAAAATGTATGTGAAATGGTTTGATACAGTAATGTTTTACTATGTGATTTTAGTGTATTGAGTGAATGTCACATTTTAACATTTTTTAATTTCCCGCCGGTTCCACCCCCCGTACGTCCCGACACTCACAGGGAATGGAACCCGGAAGACGGATGCCGGCATCGGCCGGAGGACATGGCCGAGGACCCTGCAGGGGGGACATCGCAGAAGCGCAGGACAAGGTAAGCGCCGGAGGGAATCCCTGAGCAACACTGAAGTGTAATCCTGAGTGTAGCTCGGGGTTACCGTTTCTGGTACTGAAAGTTAACCCCGAGCTACACTCGGGAATACCGCCAGGGGGTTAAAGTGCTTCTAAAGGCAGAAGGGTTTTTTTTTACCTTCATGCATTCTATGCATGAAGGTAGAAAACTTTCTGGGTGCAGCTTCCCTCTCAGCCCCCCCCCCCCATACTCACCTGAACCCCATCTTGCTCCACCAACGTGCATTTAGAGCAGTGGTTCTCCCAGGTCTCTTTCTCCTCATTGGCTCACACATCAGCAAAAGCCATGGGCCGGTGAGCCAATGAGGAGAGAAGGGAGGGGCTGAGTAGTACTCTGTGTGTGACTCGAGTGTCCCTATAGCAAGAGGCATGCTATTGGGGGCACTTGGCAGGGATGAGGAACCAGGAGCGCCAGCAGGGGACCTCAAAAGAAGAGGATTGGGGCTGTTCTGTGCAAAACCATTGCACAGAGTAGTTAAGTACAACATGTTTTTTTGTGGAGGGGCTTTTGTATTACAACCTTTAGAATCACTTTAAAACAGAGTTTCAGTCATTTTGAGTTTATTAAAAGTCAGCAGCTAAACAAACTGCTGACTTTTAATAAACACACAAACACACCTGCGCCATCCATTCTCTCCTTCTTCTCTCCCTGGCGCCGGCAGCTCAACTGTGGGCCCCCAGCTGTGACAGCTTGCAGCTTCACAGCCGAGTGCCCTCTCGCATGCTTGAGTAGATCTGCAACTCCTGAAAGGTCCGGCAGTCTTCTGGGACCTGTGAAGGAGAGTGCCGAACTGAGCCGGAAGTGGGAGCGGGTACCTGTCAAAACCAGGTCCTCGCTCCCCCCCAAAATGTGCCGAATGTGGCAGTGGAGGTTAAACTGGTTGTAAATGCTATCTATTAATTGGTACCTACAGGTAAGTCCATAAGGCTTACCTGTAGGTACAGCGAATGACTCATAAACTTGCAGTGTTTAGGAAATATTCCCACTTGAAGCAGCCAGACATCACCGGCGCATGCACACTGCGCTCTGAATTGATAACATACTGAGTGTGCGGTAAGTCCAGAGTGCTAAGCCACGGATGTGACTCCCACGTGCATTGGAGCCTGGCCAATCAAATGACCAGAGCCCACGAACCTGGAAGGAAGACCGGGTTAGGATGAAAGCGTCGACAGTGGTGACAGTGTGCTGCTGGAGGGCTCCGTTTTAAGGTAAGCCTGCCATAATATGCTAATATCCAGTACATACTAACACATTATGGCCTTAACTGCCTGGGGTGCCCACGTATTTTTTTTTTTTTTTTATCCAGCAGTTTACTACCACTTTAAAGTTTTGCTATAATGGCCCGATGATTGAGCACCCAAACCGCAAAGTACAGTTTTGTCCTTCGTAGAAATAAAAGATCTCAGATGTAATCATTTCAAGGTGAACTGCATAATGATTCTCTACATATGAATTGGCACTGGGACCACATGTAACCTGCTGTCTGAGAGCTAGTGCATACCCCCATCTGTCCACGGTTTAGTTCCAACAGTTTAGTAGAAAAAAAACTCACACATTTTAGTTTAATACTTAATGGAGCAACTATCCAGTTCAATGATGAAAGAAGATTAGAATAGCTTAAAGGTATTTCATAGGCTAGCTGCAACTGACTAATGCGGTAGCAAAATGACCACTGTAAACCTTGATTGATAGAGGGAACACTGTACACTGTCTAATCTGTCTTTGACATAACTATGTGTGGCATTGCTTCTAACTTCACAGACAAATCATGAGTGCTATTAATGGGTATTACAATACACTTCCAGGGTGGTTGCATGATACTATAATTATAATCACTTAGCAATTCTGTTTATTAGATGTGTTTAGAATTTATTATGATTAACTCTTTAAATATTCTTTTTTTTTTTTGATCTGTTGATCTATCTAATCTGTTGGAACCTCAGATTCAAGTAATATTACTCTGAATTATAGGATTTGAAGGTCTTAAATTTTTTTTCCTCCTTAATCAAACGTAATTACCAGCTTCCAAATGCGCCATGTTTGAAACACTGTTCTCCAGCTCTGCTGTCCTTAATGATCAGAAGCCATCTGTTAATCGTACCCTTAGACTGTACAAAGGCAATATTTAATCTAAGGCGATTACTTCTCACAGTAATCGTCTTAATTAAAATATGGTGCATTTTGGACAAGTCTGTCCCTCAATCCAATTGCTGTCCTCCTGCTGTACAATTGATGTCACCGCAGGGGCCTGAAATTCTGATGTTTGTACAGAATAGAATTTTATTTTTAATTCCGCTTGCCTCTTTTACATGCATTACAAGCTAGTAAAGCCCCTGGATGAAAGGAGCAAAATTAAGAGAGGAACTGGCTCATTTAAAATTAGATATAATTTGTTAGCTGTTATTTTCAATGGGAGATTTTTTTCATTTGAATATATAAAGAATTTTTTCTTGTTTTAAAATAAATATTTGAATGCACAGCTATTAACTGTGTTTGCATTTTCTCAGCTAAATCATTTTTCAAACAGCATTGTTACACATAGGCATTAACTGAAAAAATAGACAGTCATTTCATGAGACAAAATGCAATAGTCTCAATTCAGTATCTTTCAGGGTTTTGAGTCCATTTTATTTTAATTTGTCTTACAGTTTATATATTTTTAAATTCATAATTAATTTTTTTTCACATTTTTAGGAGTTTTGTTTACCCATAAGAATTTCCCATATATCTAAACCCAATCTCTTAAAGGAGACGTAGGGCCAGCTATCATGGCCCTACTTCTCCTTGGGATCACAGGAGTACACTTCGTTCTGCACTCCTTTGACCCACTTGCCCTCCACAGGATTTACCCCCCTTCCTGGCCAGGCCATTTTTTGCGATACGGCACTGTGTTACTTTAACTGACAATTGCGTGGTCATGCAACGCTGCACCCAAATGAAATTTATGTCCTTTTCTCCCACAAACGGAACTTTCTTTCAGTGGTATTTGATCGCCTCTGTGGTTTTTATTTTTTGCACTATAAACAAAAAAAGACAGACAATTTTTTGAAAAAAAAAACAATATTTTTGACTTTTTGCTATTAAACATGTCCATTAAAAAATCACATTTCGTCATAAATTTAGGCCAAAATGTATTCTGCTACATGTCTTTGCTAAAAAAAATCCCAATATGTGTAAATTAATTGGTTTACGTGAAAGTTATAGCGTCTACAAATGGCGGTACAGATACTGGAATTTTTATATATTTATTTTTTATACCAGTAATGGTGGCGATCAGCGATTTATAGCGGGACTGCGGCGGGCATTCTGACACTGGTGGGAAACTGCTTAACTGTCACTGACATCGCCAGTGACACTAATACAGTGATCAGTGCTAATAAAAAGCTCTGGAACTGTACTAATGACACTGGGCAGGAAGGGGTTAACATCTGGGATGATCAAAGGGTTAACTGTGTGCTGTTTTACTGTGTGCTGTTTTTTACTATGTAAGCACATTGCTTTGTATTGCTCTGCTATGCAGAGCAATACAAAGCAGTGTGCTGGAGCTGACAGAGGGGAGATCTGTATTGTTTACATATGGACCTCTCCCCTGTCAGTGATACTCTGCGATCGCCAGGAGCTGGCAGGGAATCACCGGACCTGGTGATTGACAGCTGAAGCTGCCAATGTTGGTGCAGATAAGAGCTCGCATGAACCCCCTACCTGGAATTCCAAACAAACACACATGTATATATATATATATATATATATATATATATATATATATACTGTATATATATAGATATATACACTGTATATATCTATATATATATAGATATATACTGTATATATGATTTTTCACTGCCCTGCGCCTCTGTAGCAGTATTTCTGCTATAGGGTGGTGGGCAAGCTGTTAATGTTGGCATCAACCCAGATCCCTGGACCAGCAGTTGGTTCAAGCTCTCAGTGAGTCACTAAAAGCCTGATGGAGCTGCTCCCACCACCTCCACAGCCTGGCACCCAAGTGAGCTCCAGAGGGGCATCAGGAATTTTTAAATTTTGCTCACTGAAGACCGAGAACTGAGCAATCAGCAATCTTTGATTGCTCTGTTCTTGGTGTGAGGGGGTGGGGGGACGGGGCACAGTTGCAGTGTTAGGTCCATGCTGCATCTTCCTAGGTGACTATAAATTATGTTATTTTTGTAATCCCAAACTTTTCTTTTAAATCTTTTAACTTGTTCCTGTAATTTCAAATGTAACTTTTATTTATATAATACCTGGAACCTACCATGCCTGTCCTTGTTCAGGTGCTTTCTGCACCAGGGTGACAACACTTTGTTCCTGTCTCCCAGTTGTGCCCATGCCTTGTCACCCTGTCACAAGTGTTTCTGAGAGAGACTGCATGTGGCTCTTTTAACACATTTTACACATATCCAGTTCATTGTTGTGACCAAAAGGAGACCCACCACTCCATGCAGATCTCATTGAAGTGCGTAGATGTATACAGCAAGTAATCCAAAAAGGTTTCAGGAGATCAGCAGGACTGAGATGCATCAGCTGATGAAAAAACAGTGAAACTAAGTATTTGATTTACTAAAAGACCAGTTTGTTTGACACACTGAATGTGTTTTCTTAGGGCTTCTTTCAGACTCTCTGCTCAAAAATTGTTAACAGGACAATTGCACTTACTCATTCACTTATGTACATAAATAGCTTCTTTAGTTCTGTAAATATTAGGCTTTTAAACAAATGGGCTAAAGAGAACCTGTAAAACACATTAAAAGGGTTTAAATGCTCCATCTGCAGGCTGAACTGAGAACTCACATTATCAGTATGCAAATGTTTACCTAACTGCAAAAAGGAACTCAATAAATATTTTATTGGTATATATTATATTATTAATTAATTGTTATGTATTGTTTTATATTTTAAATGTTTTAGTTCTATGAACAGTAAATAAAGAAATATATGTAAAAAAGCGATGTATTCCCTTTAAAGGACATTTTCACTTCACTTTAGTGTAGTTGAAGGACAGGCTGGCTTGTTATATCTTCTGGGAAATTCAGTGGTGACATATGTCCACCAAAAGTTCCTGTTCTGCATTTTTCGAAGCTAAACAATGATGTTGTGCTCTTCTTATGGATTATTCTGGAATGAATTTGGGTTTGCAGGTAGAGATACCTACTGTTTTCCAACAGATATATACTAGTGGACAATTCATTCCAACAGTGTGCGCCCAAACCCTGAAATATCAGTAAAATATGGTTATTCAAAGAAATATAGCATATATCACTACTCCGCACTTTAAATAATAAAAAAATACACTAACCAAATGCTTAGTATCAATACTGATACTAAGCATTTGCACAAGTATCAGTACTCATGCAAATGCTCCAATACTACAGGTATCTTACCGATACTTTCAGCTGTCAGACAGATCCCACTGTTGACAGCTGAAACGGAAACAAAAGAATGCCGGCAATAGTTATCTATCCATCCATCAAAAAGATTACCCCTTCCCAATTATCTAGTGTCCCAGCACTATCTCCCCTTTCTCTTTCACACTCTCCACCAGCATCATTCCCGCTGTAGCCATTCACCCCTCTCCCTCATCTTGTTACCACTGCTCAACCCTGGTTTTGTCCATTCATCATCAATCCACTTCCCCTGCACCACTTTTCATGTCCAACCCTGCCATCCTCCTCTGCAACCACAAGCTGGCTGGCTCCTCACATCTCTTTCCTGACAACTGTCACCTCTGCCTGATGCCGTCCCCACCTCCTCTTCTCTTCCCGCCAGCTGTCACTTCTACACAATGCCTTCCCGCCTCCTCCTCCCCACCCAGCAGCTGTCACTTCTTCCTGGTGCATTCTCAGTCTCCTCCTTCTCTCCACCAGTGGTCACCTCTGCCCCCATGTCTTTTCAGCTCCCTCCTCTACCCCCATCGCTCTTAACCCTACAACAGCCCCCATCCCTCCCAACATTGTCCTCAACTCCCAAAACCTCCTACTGTGTTTCAACTTGGTGTTTCAGCAGCTTAATCTTTACTTTTTAACGCTAAGGGTAGCGCTCGCTTAGCATCCTTTTATTGTACTCCTACTGTTACTGTTCATGTCTTGTGTTCACAGCCACCAATACATAGCCCAGCCCCCCCCCCATGCTCTATCCTCTACCACCCCAAATTAACACTTTAGAGGTCCCTTCTGGCCATCCAGCGATCTCCCAATGACCCTCCCACCCTTCCTTCTTCTCCTCCCCAGTGATCACAACCTTTTCCATCCCAACCACCCCAGCCCTCCCACCCCACAATCCCTATACCACCCCACCCCACCCTCAACTAATCTGCCCTCACTTTCCCTCGTACTCACCCCCCATCCCACCCTGCCCTCACCCCAGCCTCACACCAGCCTCACCCCATCCTCACCAAACCTCCCAAACCACCCCTTCACCTACTCTTCCCAGGCAATAGGTATCGGTAATTGGTATCGGTGACTACTTTAAAAAAGTACCGGTACTCGTACTCAGTGTTAACAAAATTGTATCAGTGCATTACCACAAACCCAAAATTTCAAACCATTACATAAAGCCAAACTAATGCAGCTGAAGTATTACACCACCCAAAATTACACTATATGATGAATACCATTATCAATCACCACTGTGCAGTGCTGCACAGTGGTGATTGATATTGATATTCATCATATAGTGGAAATCTGATTATTATAGGTTTTTGCACATTTTGCCCAAGCAACCATTTTACCTTAATTCTTTCCTCCCTAGCTGCATACTCACTGTTTCTTCACTTCTTTCTGCCCCTTGCAGTTTATGAGAGTGAATAGACAGTAAAGAGCAACAGTCTCAGATGGAGTGAGTCTCATTCTCCTCCATACCTGTAAGTACTGAGTATTTCCTTTGCATCTGGCATCTAAACAGAGAAGCGAGGTGGCAAACAAATGTATAGGCTGCTAGGGAATGTACAAGCTTGCTTTAAATCTCTGCAGGCAATCCCCAATTCTCTGCAGTATTTTCACAAAGGGATGCTAGTGTCCTAATTTAAAATGTTATGCTTTCTGAACTAGGAGGAATAGAGCAAATGTTACCTGCAAGTTAATGCATCTTTAACAAGAACGACTGCTGTTGTAAAATTATCTGAAGATTTTAATAGACACCTAAAATCTCTTCCATGTGTAAGAAGGAAAAAAAACCCAGTTATGACAGTTTCCAGTTTACATAAGGATACCGCATAGCCAATAAATGCTCCAATTAAGTCAAGATTTCCTTTAAACTGCTGTGGATAATTCTTGACAATTTCATTAACACTAGACTCTTATTAGTACCTATACCAACTTCACTTAGCGCCAGCGGCAGACAGAATTACTGCTGAATACAAATTATGCAGACACCTCAGTAACGAAAATGACTTTTCATGCATCTGCAATGAGAATTAAATGCTGACAGCACTTTGCAATTTGAAATGATATTTTTCTAAAGAGCCAAATTATCACATGACTTGTTAATCTGCATGAGAGCTGTAAAGCAGAACTTCAACAGTAAAAATGGATGTGGTAATCGAAACATGAAAAAAAAAAATCTTGTAAAAAAGAAATAAAATCCTCTTCAAAGGCTATGCGTTTTTCACTACTGCTATCACTGTTTTACCAATTTGACTCTTTAAAATTTAAATTTCATACAATTCTTTATGCCATATTATTTTGTTTTATGTTCAAAAACACATTCCTGAAAAGAGCTTCCCTTAGATGAACACCAGGCAAAAAGCTAAATACACAGTGGAAATACATACACTGCTCAAACAAATTAAAGGAACACTTTGAAAACACATCAGATCTCAATGGGGAAAAATATCATGGTGGGTATCTATACTGATATGGACTGGGTAATGTGTTAGGAACGCAAGGATGCCCCATCGTTTGATGCAAATGAAAACGATCAACCTACAGAGGACTGAATTCAAACACCCTGAAAATCAAAGTGAAAAAATGATGCAGTAGGCTAGTCCATTTTGCTGAAATTTAATTGCAGCAACTCAAAATGGTACTCAGTAGTTTGTATAGCCCCCACATACTTGTATGCATACCTGACAATGTCGGGGTATGCTCCTAATGAGATGATGGATGGTGTCCTGGGGTTTTTCCTCCCAGATCTTGACCAGGGCATCACTGAGCTCCTCGACAGCCTGAGGTGCAACCTGGTGGCGTCGGATGGACCGAAACATGATTTCCTAGAGATGTTCTATTGGATTTAGGTCAGGCGAGCGAGGCGGCAATTCAGTGGTATCAATTCCTTCATCCTCCAGGAACTCCTGCATACTCTCGCTACAAGGGCGGACTGACAACTCATGGGGCCCCCGGGCAATAGAGGATCATGGGGCCCCTGTGTCCTTGCCCAAACTCAAAAAAGCCTATAAAAAAAGGTACCAGGGGCATCTCATGGGGCCCCCTACTGACCCCGGGCCCTCGGGCAGTGCCCGAGTTTCCAAATGGTCAGTCCGCCCCTGCTCGCCACATGAGGCTGGGCATTGTCGTGCACCAGAAGGAACCCAGGACCCACTGCACCAGCGTAGGGTCTGACAATGGGTCCAAGGATTTCATCCTGATATCTAATGGCAGTCAGGGTTCCATTGTCTAGCCTGTAGAGGTCTGTGCGTCCCTCCATGGATATGCTTCCCCAGACCATCACTGACCAACCACCAAAACGGTCATGATGAACGATGTTACAGGCAGCATAATGTTCTCCATGGCTTCTCCAGACCCTTTCACGTCTGTCACATGTGCTCAGGGTGAACTTTGCTGTTATCTGTGAAAAGCACAGGGCGCCAGTGGTGAACATGCCAATTCTGGTGTTCAATGGCAAATGCCAGTTGAGCTCTATGGTACCAGGCAGTGAGCACAGGGCCCACTAGAGGACGTCGAGCCCTCAGGCCACCCTCATGAAGTCTGTTTCTGATTGTTTGGTCAGAGACATTCATAACAGTGGCCTGCTGGAGGTCATTTTGTAGGGCTCTGGCAGTGCTCATCCTGTTTCTCCTTGCACAAAGGAGCAGATACCGGTCCTGCTGATGGGTTAAGGACCATCTACGGTCCTGTCCAGCTCTCCTAGAGCAACTGCCTGTTTCTTGGAATCTCCTCCATGCTCTTGAGACTGTGCTGGGAGACACAGCAATCCTTCTGGTAATTGCACGTATCGTGGAGGAGTTGGACTACCTGTGCAACCTCTGTAGGGTCCAGGTATCGCCTCATGCTACCAGTAGTGACACTGACCCTAGCCAATTGCAAAACTAGTGAAAAACAGAAAAGATGAGTAGGGAAAAAAATGTCAGTGGCCTCCACTTGTAAATCCATTCCTGTTTTAAGGGTCATCTCATTGTTGCCCATCTAGTGCACCTGTTGTTAATTTCTTTAACACCAAAGCAGCTGAAACTGTTTAGCAACCCCCTCTAATACATAACTGACCAGATCAATATCCCGGGAGTTTTATTGACTTGATGCTATACTCTGATTAAAAAGTGTTCCTTTAATTTCTTTAAGCAGTGTATATGTAAATATGTATACAAGACTTTGTGTGAGCTGGGTGCAGCGTGGTGTGGCAGCGGCACAGAACACACAGAGCCAGATTGTGGTTAACTGTATATTGTAACATTCCAAGAAAAGGTACAACTAGGTCCAGGGGCAGAGCACAGCTGTATGGAGCCACTTGCAAACTCACAGCAGCGATCCTGCAGTTAGAGTGATGCTGACAGCTTCGCCAACGAGGAGTGAAAGTGCAGCCTGACCGGTCCAACCAAAATAAGAAGCCTCTCTGAAGAGTAGGACGTAGTCCCTGCACTTTTCCTTACTTCACGGGAACCTAAGTGCTGTCCCTAACAAGCAGGGAACTTGTCCCGACCCTAGCCACTTGCAAAATGCTTGCCAAATCAGGGAGCTTAAATAAGCTCTGCCCTCAAACAAGATGACCGCAGAGGTCAGGAGGGGATCAGAAAGCTGCTCCCAGGTGATCATAGGAAATCATAGAGGTATTAAGTTCCCCAAGACTTCTTTCCCCTTCTGTACTGCCACTTTGGTCAAGCGCCACCTACAGTGGGGAGTACAGACTGCACCTTTCTACTCGTGCAACTAGTCTTGTGAACCAGACACCCCTGCTGGACAATAGAGACAAATCCTTGACCTTCATTGCAGCATGAGCACAGCTTGTTCAAGAAGACACCTCCAGCCTGCTAATTGGACAATAATAGAGCTGCAGCACACTGATAATGCCATCTGTCTCTTCTCTCTTTTTGGGTCCATTCACACCAGATGTCTTGGCACATTTGTTTCAATATCTGCCAACGCAGGAACCTGTAAAGAATAAGGTATGTGAATGAGAGCAGTTTACATTGATGTGTTTTTCTGGTATATGGTGGAAAAAAAATGTAGCGCAAGTCCTACTTTGTTTCAGTGCAGCATGATACAATGCATGATACACATCAACACACACAAAAAATGGATGGACTTTGTCTTTGTCCAAAGCAGTTCACTCCTTCAGTCGAGTGACCCTGATGTATTATAAACAACTGAACTGCTTTCTTGGTGCCTGTTCTAGAAGCTTAAATTGTTACTAAACCCACAAAAGTAAAATCAGTCTGTATTTGCAGTAAAGCATGCTTGCTATACTCAATGTGGAACCTAAGGGGTTAATCCTCTAAATTGTGTAAAAACACTATTTGATTCTGTCTTCTCTGATCCTCCCCTTCCAGTGTCCCCTCTTATCTCCTGATAAGACATATCGTTTGGATTCACCCTGCACATGCTCAGTTTGGTGAATTGCTAGAGAGGTTTTTTTTTTTCTTGGGAGAGTGTGTGTGATCAGCACAGGGCCAATCAGCACTGTCCAGACAGAGGTCATGGGTCCTGGATCCTCCTAGAGCAGAATTAAATTCCTCCTACAAGTTTTAACCAGTGCGTGGCTGGACACTGATAGAAGTCATAAGACTACTTTAACTGCTGATGAGAAAAGGTATTTAGCAGTTTATATTTACTAAAATAAATGCATTTCCATGTTCTGTTTACTGTGGGAGACCAGATATAGTGAATGCAGGCTCCTGGGTTTAGTAACACTTTAAGGCTCCATGCACACTAGCAATTTTTTTTTTAAGCTCAAAAGACGCTGGAAAATATGCTGGATAAAAAAAAAACTGGTAATAGCATTTATAAGTAGCGTTTTAGTAGCGTTTAGAAGCGCCTAGGAGCGTTAGTGTTTTGTTAGCATTTTTACAGTACATGTAGAAAAAAAAAAGGCTAGAAAAAAACTGTTAGTTGTGTTTTGGGAGCATTTAGGAGTATTTAGAAGCATTTAGCGTTTTTTTTCTGCTGGAAAAACACTCCAAAAAACTATTTTTCTGCTCCTAGAAGCTGAAGCTCAAAAAACATTAATAACCTAAAATAGTGTGTATGGATACATAGGATAACACTATTTAGCTTCTAGGAGCAGAAAAAAATGCTAATAACAGCTTCTAGGAACTTAGCTAGTGTACATGGAGCCTTAATCTTTCTACCACTGTCTTTAACTGGGTCATGAAAAATCTGGGGGTTACACACTGTCTGGTAACTAATTGAATTGTCTAAATGGGTGACATCTCTACCTCTGAAAAGTAAGACAAACACACCTATTTTGTTTGGACGATTGTGAACTCACTGCTGTATTCAATACAGTTCAAAACTGTCCCACACATTTTGGTGTACATATTCTTGTAAGCTAAAATATACTGTATATACTCGAGTATAAGCCGAGTTTTTCAGCACATTTTTTGTGCTGAAAAACGGCCCCCTCGGCTTATACTCGAGTCAACGTCAAGGGGGGCGCGTACAGGGGTGGGCAGAGGGCTGCTGACTCTTACCTGGCTCCCACGATGATCCATCCAGGAAGCGCTGCTCCTTCCGTCACTCCGGCCACTCCCTCACTCCTGCCACTCGGCTCCGCCTCCTCACCGGTGATTGGCCGCCAGAACTGTAGCTCAGGAAAGGTACACAGGCGGCCAATCACGGGCAAGGAGGTGGAGCCGAGCGGACCCGCGAAAATCGAGTGAGGGAAAAGCCGGTAAGTGTGCAGTGCAGAGGTTCTGCTGCAACCACATATGCTGGCTGCAGCAGCACCATACTGCAACAGGGGTCAGCAAGTGTCATTGGTGTCAGTGGGAGGAATAGTGCCGCATCATTGGTGTCACTGATACTAATGATGGGGCATTATTCCTCCCACTGACACCAACGATGGGGCACTATTCCTCCCACTGACACCAATGATGGGGCATTATTCCTCCCACTGACACCAACGATGGGGCACTATTCCTCCCAGTGATACCAATGATGGGGCACTATTCCTCCCACTGACACCAATGATGGGGCACTATTCCTCCCACTGATACCAATGATGGGGCACTATTCCTCCCACTGACACCAATGATGGGGCACTATTCCTCCCACTGATACCAATGATGGGGCACTATTCCTCCCACTGACACCAATGATGGGGCACTATTCCTCCCACTGATACCAATGATGGGGCACTATTCCTCCCACTGACACCAATGATGGGGCACTATTCCTCCCACTGATACTAATGATGGGGCTTATACTCGAGTCAATAGTTTTTCCCAGTTTTTTGTGGTAAAATTAGGTACCTCGGCTTATATTCGGGTCGGCTTATACTCGAGTATATACGGTATGTGAAACCTCACCTTGTAAACCAACCCATTCATTTTAAAATCGAAATGAAAGACAAAACATTTGCATGTGTATATATATACAGTGCTCAGCATAAATGAGTACACCCCAACAGATTTGTCAGAAAATGTTTACTTTCCTTTCAGAATCAACATTTTCTATGGGACACTATACTACAAAATACTCCCACAAATGCGGGCCATTGATTGCAAACAAGATTTGTAAATTTGCACACACAAAAAAGTATTTTTCCTAACAAATTCATTCAAGACCATGTTGCAAAAATGAATACACCCCAGTTAAATTCTTAAGAGCGTGGCTAAATGTTAGACAACAGAATCTTAATTAACAAGAATTCAACTACAGTTGAGTCTAATTATTCATTAAACAGGTGTCCAGCAGACAGTTGATTATAAAATGGTGTTTATTTAACAAAGAAAACCCCTTCCCATTTCATGCTGTCAGCAAATGAAACCACATGGAAGAGAAATGTCACAAGGTCTAGGAAAGAAAATAATTTCTTTACACAAGAAAGGTGAAGGCTACAAGAAGATCAGCAAAGCTTTACTTATCAGTAAGAATACTGCAGCAAAAGTTATACAAAAATTTAACAAAGATGGAACTGCAACCATCTCACAGACGTGCAGACCATCCATGGCAGTCAACACCTTTACAGGAGTGTCTTCTGACGACAAGGGTTGAAGAAAAGAAAAGATTGGAATCTTTTGACTTTCCTGGGCCATATTGGAAGAAGAGGATTTGTCTCGGGCCACACATTACATACACATAAAATACACTAACAATAGGTATAGCTGATGAGCAGAAAAAGTCAGGCAGATCACAAGTTAACGATCACTGCTGTAGATAATGTACCCATCTAAGTAATAAAACGTCATTTATTTGTAATATTTGTAGTTGTAAAAGAGGGCAAAATAAAACTAGTGCAATATTTGACACAGTTGTTGATTAACTGATGTATCAATATCTGGATCGATAGATGTAGTAGCAATTCTCAATGAATGCTTAAGGTGCTCACAAAATATTTTGGTTCATGTGCTTCATCCTTAAAGCGGAATTCCACTCAAAAGCGGAAGCTCCGCTTATTTACCTCCTCCTCCCCTCCACTGCCATATTTGGCACCTTTTGGGGGGGGATGTCAAATCCAGGTACCCGCTCCCACTTCTGGCTCAGTTTGCCATGGCGAAATGATCCGGAAGTTCGGCCCCCTCCTTGCTCCCGCAGTCTCCTGGGAGCTTTCACAGATTCCAGGAGACTGGCGGACCAATCAGGAGGCACGGTGCGACTTGCGCATGCACAGTGGGCACCAGGCTGTGAAGCCACAAGCTGTCACCGCCTGGTGCCAACAGTAGAGATGCTGGTGCCATGGAGGACAGAAGGAGAGATGAGACTGCGTGGGTGAGTACACCGCTGGACCCCGGGACAGGTAAATGTGTGTTTATTAGAAGTTAGCAGCTACTGTCAGGGCTCCAGGTATGACTAGAGGTGTGTGGACTGACACAGGGAAAAGCAGACTTCAGGTATAGTGTGTAAATAAGATTATTTATTAAGGACAACATAAACAAACGCAGTACAACAACCAAACGCAAAGCTAACACAAATATATACAATAAGGTGAAACGAACCCCAACCTAAACTGATATATAGGAAGCACAATGTAGTCAGGCAGGCCGGGTCAATAACTGTCGGGTCAGTATGGTACTAGGCAGCAGGCAGAAGAGTAGTCAGGTCACTCACTGGGGTCAGGAACAGGATTTCAGATCAAGTAGGGATGTCCAGGAGAGTAGTCAAACAAGCCAGGAATCAAGCAGGAGAAGTCGGCAGAGGTCAGGATCAGGCAGGGTCGGCAACAAGTCAGACAGGAACAGGAACAGAAACAGGAACACAGGATACAAGGTACAGGGGCCCATGGAAAGCACACACCAAGGCCTTGACTGTGAGTCTGGCCATTCCTTAAATACAACCCCTGCAATCAGCTTCAGGTGTTTGGCTGATTGCAGGCGTGAGTCTCTGATTGCTGAGAGCACCCGCTGGCCAGCCCTGGTACTGCAGCCCACAAGGCAGATGAGGCCCACCATTATTGGCAAGTCCAATCCCTGACAGCTACAGTTTTTGTAGCTGCTGACTTTTAATAAACACAAAAACGGCTGTTACTCCACCTTAATAATAGTTACTCACAAATATACTTTAGGTACTGCCAAAAACTGATGACATGAATAAGGCGTGATTGTTAAGAGTGGAAGATTTTTCTTTGGGAAGATAAAACTTATAAATTCCACTTCAGCCGCATGTGTTTGTTAAGTGTAAATGCATTTAAAAAAATATATAATAAAATAAATTAATTAATTTATATATATATATATATATATATATATATATATATATATATATATATAAATTAATTTATTTATCGTAAAATTTATTTATCGTAAATTTATCGTAAACTTAATTCAATATATATATATATATATTTTTTTTTTTTTAATTAAGTTTACGATTTTGTGTTGGGCCACATTTGTAGCTGTCATTGGCTGCGGGTTGGACACCCCTGCATCACATATTTAGGAATATATAAAGGTACTCTTTTTGATTCACAGTTAATAAAGAAGATAAACAACATAGCAGGACATAAAACTGAATGCAAAGTTTTAATAAACCCAAACCACTGAAGGTTTAAAGTTGTGAAGGACCAGTTTATCAGATTCTTCAATTTCCTTTTGTCCACCTCAATATATTACTCTTAAAAACTGTTAACTTTCTCTTAGAAAACACTTAGAGTTTTTTTTAACATTTTATGAATGGAATGTAGGTGTACAATTTTAAATATTCTATAAAATAGAAACATCTTCTTTAACTGTGTTTTCTTCCAATATAAGAGAGAGGCAACAGTAGTTGGCTGGAACCCAGCAATGCTTGTGTTAAAGCTGACAGGTCTTCAGATTGAATAAGCCATGTCCTTGGATAGGCTCAGAGGGAAGCCCTGTGTAATTCCCTAGCTGGCAATGCCCTGCGTTGTTTGTGAAACGTCTTACAAGAGATGTGAAAACAGTTTATCTAAAGTCATGTTCTTGGCAAACCATCTTGTTTTCTTGAAAAGCAGAGGGAAAAAGTCATTAAGATTTTATTGACATCCTACAGGGTAAGACAAGCAAAACCACATTTTCCCATGATCCTTATACACTATGTGTTCCTGGCTGGTGGTGTTTCATATTATGGAATACCAATTATGGTTGTCCTTGCAGAGCTTTTACACACTAAGGCTTTTGATGTCCATGGATCAGTTATTTTAAGGCATTATGAAGATGATTTAGACTTTTCTACTGAAGAACTAATCATATCGATAAAGCTCTTATTTCTGAATAAAGCAAATTTGAAAACAGTATGTTTTTGAGAGTCTGAATACAATGCAGTTGTAAGTGTAACGGCATTCAGTTGAGCTGTGCAAAGTTATATCTTTATTTCTGGATAGGCTTTGAAAGATTAACACCCATACTGGAGTGCCATGATGAAATTTTGGAGATCCATAGTTTCACTGTTAATCTATATAGTGCTCACTAGTCCCAAGTAACCATTGCACAGGATTAATTGCTCATTTTTTTCTAGGGAAGTAGTCTCCAAACTGTGGCCCGCGTTCCAGATCTGGCCTTTTGCTTACCTTATCTAGCCGTTGGGACATTATGCCATCCACCAGAGTTCTAGCTACCAGTGTTCTAGCAACAACAAGACCTGAGCAAGAAGTTGACATTCCTTTAGTGGCAGTATTACCACTACTAGTGAATTACGTTCTGCACAGCCTGAGGTTTGCTGCAGCAGGTGCCAGAACAGGCCATTTAGTTAACCCTTTTGATGAAAAACAAACGGCTAGAGTTTGGGGTTAAACCTGTATTGCTCAAACTCAAACCTCATTCATCCCAGAAGAGAAATGGACAACAATGGCAGAAGAGGAAACAGATGGCAATGCTGAAGCATGGAATGGGTGAGTAGTACTTCATAAACATTTTCGAGAGAGAGAGAGAGAGAGAAAGAAAGAAAGAGAGAATACTTTAACAATTATAGTTGGGCTTTAAGCTTTATTTTTATTTTAATATACATAGTTTCAAGAGGGGAGGGACTGAGGAAGCCTTTAATTAAAACTGTATGAACTGCATGAGTGAATAAGAACAATCCTGAGGGCACAAACATGCATTTATTTATTTATACCATCCAAGGCAGATCTTTTATAGGCTGTGCTAAAATTAACATATTTTCAGAATATAAATGAATGAATTCCTTAGTCTTTTCCCAGGGTTAATTCTTGTGCATTATTATGATAATGTTAGAAAAGTCCAGCAATTAATAAACAGGCAATTACTCAAATACTGGGCCTGAGTTTTCAGAACTGGAAGAAAAATCAGTGTCTGTGTTGCCTGTAGCAATCAGTCAGATTCCATCGCTCATCTTTCTGGGCAGATAAGAAAACAAAAGCCTATAGTACAGTTGTGTATAGCACGTCTGTTTGAGTTAATGTTTCATTGTTATAATTCAGTTTATGTGTTTGCAGCCATTTTGAACAGTTATCTGCAGTGTTCAGACATAATGTCATGCAGCTTTCCTGTATGAACTATATGTGAATTATGCCATTCCTACAATGTCACAGTCTTCTATTCAACAATCTGTTCTTTCCTCGTGCATTCAATTTTTGATTATGAAAGTATACACTACATATAGGGTATACAGTATAAATGTGTGCTCTAGATCTGGGCAAAACGAAGGAAACCTGAACTAAAAGAAATTTGTAGGCTGCTGTTTCTGACTTCTACAAAGCACAGCAGAGACTTCCTAAAACAGAATGTATGCATATATTTCACTTCCATTACAAATCCTGAAAATAAAGGGGTTATTCTTCATTTAAGAATAGTGGGCTGAGCCATGCAAATCATTACTTAATGCCCCTTTGTCCAAATGTGCATCTACAATCTCTGGTTTGTAGCACAGATACAGACTTATATTATACAGCCAATTGTTCCAAAATACAATCCTCTGTTTACGGTTTGTTGGCCATCATCAGTTTATCAGAACTGCTTTACTGACCAACTCTTTAAAGTGTTGAACACCAAAAACCAAGAACGCTATTTAAATAATTTTTAATATTCAAAGTAAACTCCCCCATCCATCCATATCTCCATAGTTTATTTTGCTGAGAAATCACTTTGAAAAACACCCATTAACATATCTGGCTGTGGCCATCTTAAGTGAGCTCAGATGATTCATGTAGCATTTACTTTCTGGAATCCATCTACCATTAGCTCAGGCACACAGGCAGGAGGGTGTGCTTAGCTAAGAAAGCCCATCCCTCCTCCCAAAGACTCCTGGGATATATGACATAATTTTCCTAGGCCTGGAAACCAGGAAGTAACTGGAGAAATGTAAAAATAAAAGTTTAAAACAAGTAAATATAATATTCTTTCCTTTCTATGTATCAATGCTAGTAGCATAAAAATTAAATAAAAGTCAGTGTTGATTGAGAATGTGAAGTTCCGCTTTGTTAACAACTCAAGCTCACATACAGGTAAAACCCCTATGGACAAGAGTAATTTTTACTTTTCTGCTGTGGGACATTGATTTGACTATAACTTTGTCATCATTTATGATACTAAAGTAATACATATATTTTTAGGTAGAGGGGAGAAACAAGGCTTCTTTTTGGCAATATTGTCTTGTAAAAATTATTTTGTTTTGCAGACAATCTAAAGACCAAAATGTGTAAAAAAAAAAAAAAAAAAAAGTGCACGTTTGAGTAACTCTCTCACAAAGTGTACTTTTTTTCTTAAAGGATATCTCACCATCGGAACATGTAACATGTTCCTTTATCTGCAGCCTCCCTGCCCTCCCCCCAATCTCCCCCGCTTTTGACAGCAAGCTGGTGATTTTCTCCCTGCACCCGTAGTCACAATTTGAAAATAACATGGCCGTGCAGGGCTCCGCCAACACAGCTGCGTCATTCATTCATAGTCCTGTGAATGAATGCTTACAAATAATGTCAGCAATTGTGACTGATGGTTTGTAGTTCTCAATGAACTACAAGGAAGCTGGTAAGCCCTGTCGTACTCCATTGATCTCCCAGCTCTCAGGTAACTGCCTGCCGCTTTGAGGTATGCGCAGATAGCTATCCTTAGAGTCTGCAGAAAACTGAGATTGCATTCGCGATCTGCTGATCATAGATGCAATGCTCTGCAGATGCCTTAGAAAAAAAATGCACATTTTTTTTACCTGTTACAAGCTCTAGTATAGGTAATTACAAATTAAATGTTTCTGTTTTAAATTTCTTGAATTTTTAAAAAAATTCTTTATTTAGACCAAAGGCAAAGGTAAAAGTATAGGATTACGTGCAGAAGTCTCTCAGAGGCAGCTGAAAATCAATAAAGCAACTTGACAGACATACCCAAGGCATGAGAAGTGCAAAATGCATTTTTTAATACAGACACATATAAAATGAATGAAAACAGAAAATAGTTTACATATGAATGGTAAAATAAAAATCAGTAGCAAATTTTATCTAAGAAGAGAAGAGTTTGACATAGCTAATTAGGTTTAACTAAGGGGTAGCAATGGTTTATGTAAAAAAATACTTTTTAACATGCAGTGTTCCTAGAAGGAAAAGCACTTGTCAAAATACATTGTAACAATATTGCTACAATGTATTTATATATAAATCCTGCAAACAGTGTTGGCAGATTTCATTTACACAGGAGCAGTTCTCTGTGTTCCTGCATTACAGACTGGAACCTGGCCTCAAAATGACAACTGGTCCTGGGGATTTTAGATGGCTCCACAGCCACACTGGGGGGGAAGGCCATGGTGTGCCACATATGCCTAATCCTGGTCATAGATGTGTAGAATTTTGAACTAAAATTCTTAGGAAAAGAACGTTCTAATAAAGTTAGTTAGATTTTCCAATCATTACTGGATTTATTTTGATGAGAAATTTTGAAGGAGCAGGATGTAAAACTTTTTTTGAACAAATACATTTCTAACCGTGAGTGGGGAGAAACAACCTTGGTGTTGAGGAGGGTGTGGAGGGTTGGGCACGATGTATCACATATGGTGGGAATGTTCAAAAATACAAGTATTCTGGAGAAAGGTTATAAAGCAAATTAGGACTATTACTGGAACTGAGATTGGACTGGACCCCGAAACTTGTCTTTTTCATAATACAAAAATATCAGTGACTAAATATAAAGAACTGGGTATATGGTGCTATTTAAATGCAGCAAAAAGTTTGATACCTAGGTTTTGGCGTAAAGTTGAGGCGCCGGAGGAAGAGGATTGGAGGAATAGAGTGGACCAGATTGCTAGATTGGAGAAACTATACTACATACAGGAAGATAGGATGGAGGCATATAATATGAAATGGGAGAAATGGGAGGAGTTTAAGGTAAAGGTGAAATAAGTTAATGTGTAATTAAGTACTAAAAAGAAAATATATAGTAATTTATCTCTCTTTCTTTTAAATCATTGTATCCAGAGGATGTGAGATAAAAGTTGATCAGATAGATGTCAGGGGTCCATTGAATAGGGCGGGGGGGGGGGGGTCGGGTTAAAGGAAGGGGGTTAAGGGGAGGAAAATGATATGAAATAAGTGGTTTTATGAGAACGTTTTTGTATTTCCATTTTGGATTTTGTATTGTCATAATTGAAAATGAATAAATATTAAAATTTAAAAAAAAAATACATTTCTAACCGTGTATGTGGTTTTTCTTCTGTTAACTTCATTCATTTCAAAATCAAATGTTGAAAGCAAACAAAATCATCTGAACAACATTCAAATGTTCTTAGAATTTTGGTACAACATTTTCTAAGACTTTTCCTAAGAATTTTCATTCAAAATTCTATCCATCTATAGCCAGTTTTATGTCTCTTTAAAGTTTTTTCAGTGCATCTACACAATTTATTATAGTGCATTTTATGATGCCCTTATCTTTCTCCTTGCTTCACTACTTAGTAAGATTGATTCAGTCAATTCAGTTTTGAGGGTGAGTGGTGAAAGGTTAGAAACTGTCAGATTGTTATTGCTCAAAGAAAAGTAGAGATAAGGCATTGGACAATGATCTAACCCATAGAGAAGTCATTAATTGAGTCCAATGGCTTCAGCTTGGTACTTCACAATGAAACTGTGGGCCCTCCAAATAATTGTGGTCACCCAATTTGAGGAGTCCACATATAACTGAGCTAAAAAAGAGCACCAAATCAAAAATCTCCAAAGTCCAAAGACATTGTGTTGTTTCTGCAGGCAGGATCCTTCATTTACTAAAACTGATGAATGCAAAATCTGGTGCAGCTATGCATAGAAACCAATCAGCATCCAGTTTTTTTTTTTGTCAAAGCCTAATTGAACTAGTTGAAGTTAGAAGCTGATTGGCTACCATACACAGCTGCACCAGATTTTTCACTCTCCAGTTTTAGTAAATCAACCCCATTGTTTATTCCCCTATCATAGACTGTTATCCAGGAGTTTTGCTTTGAGCCCGTTACACATTTGATATATTATTTATGCCCTCATAAAGGGGATTTGTGGCCCCTGAAAGGTATTGGTTGCCTTTTTCTTTCTTGTTGCTACTTGTGAAATAATAAAGGACTATTGACTCCCAAAATGTTTGCTTTGGCGCTCTTTTTAGCTCATCTATACAAGGTTTTTATTGCTGTTTATGTCCCAGGTGAGAAGATTCACTTCGCACTATTTGTCCTGGAGTCCATTGTCAAAGGTGATGGAAATCAAAACATTTACAGTTGTAACTGGAACAGGAATAGAGGGGAAACCTATCAAAAGGAGCACAAGTGACAAATGTCTCAGAGATGTTTTCAGCTTACTTTGGAGAAAATTGAATTCACTTACCATTTGTCTCCAGGATAGGGATGAGCTTTCAGCTTGAATTGACCATGTGTTCAATTTGCATTCAACCTGCCATATTTGACCAATTTACCAATCCGAACCTCTGTCCAAATTCTGTATTATAGCAACATTAGCAATACGACTGCTATATAACCTGGCATTGTCCTGGCACTCAGAGACATACTAAAACCTTCAGTGCCCAGTGTAAGAAACCATGAAGGGCCCCCTGACTCCTGGCTCTGAGCCTGGTGGTGGAATACCAGGGCCCGGTCGAAACTGCAACCTTTGTGACCCTGGTATATCTGCCACTGGTGTCAGTGGTTTTTTAATTATTTTTTTTAATTATTTTTTTTTTACCATTTATTTTATTATTATTATTATTTTTTTTACAATTGCATTTTTTATTATTTTTTTTTTCAGTTTTTTAGGAGCCACATTGGGGGCTTTGGTAAGATATTAGGGGTCTAAACAGTCCTGATATTTCACTATTAAGACAAAGAAAGGTGATTGAGAATGTGACAAACGCTGTGTCAGACCCCTGACCTTCTCACCAAACTCGTGACCGAAGGACTAGCCAATCTAAAACCGCGATGTCACGTGTGTAACAATGCCACGCCCAGCTGCACCCTGCACAACGATTTTCCAGCTAATTGGACCACAATCGATGTACCGGCCTCCTGGGAGCGATTGTTACTGGGTCAGGTTAATTATGCAATTAACCCTTCACACGGCCACCACCTCCTTTTTGTCCAGAGAAAGAGGAAACTCGCAATCTCAGCAATAACACTATAATGGTTGAGATAATCGTCTGTTTAACATGGTCACCGCAGGCCGGTTATACAGAGGGTTAAACAAACACAGTAGCGCTCTTTTAGAGGCAGGAAGTCGTAAATTGCAATAAGGAGCTATGGAAACAGTTCAACACTTTCAGAAGGAAAGATTTATTACTAAAAGGTCAAAAGGGTGCAATAAAAATATTTACAGAAAAAAGATGTAACCAATATATATATAAATATACAGAGAACAACAGCACAGCAAGGAGATAACAGAGAGAAGTTAAAGGGTTAAAGTACTTGCCAAAGTCCTGGGTTAGCAGATCAAGTTTCAGAGCGAAAGGGCACGGTTCTCCCAAGGTGGTTCTGATGTTAAAAGGGAGAATTCTTCAACTTCCTTCTCTTAGGCCAGACAGCCCATTTTATAGTTCCCTAGAAGGGGGTGTCTCTGAAGTCAAGGACCAATGGCCCGTTTAGGGAGGGATCGTCTGGGCGTAGACCTAAACTAGAGCCAAAATCTCTTATAGTTCATATTTTGGCTCATAACTTTCCCTATGCACAAGTGACATTCCACCTGCGGGTAGATTATTATGCAGACGCATCTGAGGAATGATTAGATATGAAATTATACACTGAATGGTTCAAGAGATCTACTTTTCTGCTTTCCTATGTATTCCAGTCAGGGAGTGTGACCTATCAAACTGTTTGTCTCCTCGTGGCCAATCTGAAGATATGCCTGGTTTTTATGTAAGTCTCTCATATTCCAAGATATGAGACATAGGGGAAAAATGGATTTTAAAAGTGTTATCTGGTTCGTGCTTCTCTGGAATGTCTTTGAACTCCTGGGAAGGCTTGCGTTATCTTTTACGAGGTGCTAGATTGCACAGCTGTCTTACACAACCAGGCACTTCAGCTCAAAAATGTTTTATAGCTCTGGGCTTCCTGCTGTGCCCAGGCCGGCCTGTGACACTTTTAACACACAGGCCATATGTCAAGGTGTATGAACAGAGAGGAAGGGGGAGAATGATGGGACAAGATGGAGATTTCTTAACAAAATGGAGGGTTGCATCCTTCACTGTGTGTACACTTGTTACAGAGAACACAGAAGGAATGGACAGGAATAGCTCTGTACAGAGCTTCCCATTCATTCACAAGTTGAAACATAGTAAACACAGTTTACTATGTTTCAGTTATGAATGTATAGAGTCAGTGATTGGTACTGATTGTTGACTCTGTTTTTTCAGACAAGATTTCTCTACTCTCCATCCTGACACATCCCCTGCAGCAGCCAGTGGGAGATGGGAGGGGGAAAGCCAACTGAGCTGCAGGGAAATGATGGGAGGCCAGGAGAGCACACGGGGGGAGCAAAAGAGAGCACAGGGGACCCAGGATAAGCAGAAAGAAGTGGAAGCTGGATAGGAGGGGTAGCAGCGGTACATATAGAGGAACCAATTATCTCCATTTTCCTCCTGAAGATGCTGAATGCCTGATTCTCCTCCTCTCCCTCCCACAGGCATTCATCAGCTGCAGAAGGAAAATGGAGGGCATTGGTTTTTCTATATGGGGTCCCCGCCGCCCCTCCTACCCAGGTGTACAGGGGAGCTGCATGGGCCCCTGGAGCATGGGGATGGGTCACAAATGTGACATCTGTGACTCCAGTAGTTATGCACCTGCTGGCACTTGTTGGAATGTAAACAGCTGTGTCCAAGATCCTGGGTGAAGTCAATGATTAAATGGGACTAATAGTGGTAAATCAAAACTTTTTTGGATGAAAAGTACCCTAAAGAATAAGCAAACTTCCAGATATCCAGTGCATCCATCTACATGAGTAAGTACAAAAATAGAGTAAATAGAAACAAACACACTGTAGAAAAAAATCCAGCGCCCCCCCTCAAAAAAAAATAATGTCCCATGATCTAAATCCAGTGTCAATCACGCTGACCAGCAATGTAGAGCCAGCATCAATCACAATTAGTGATGGCCAATGACCCACTACCATGTCTACCCACTGCTAGGACAATCTTTTCTCGCTACTACTTGTGATGCAAATGATGGGTCTTCAACAGCTGCCATATGGGGACCTGAATGATGTCATTGATTTAATTGACCAAATATGGAGTTCATATAGGGTTGATTATGGTTAATCATGGGTTAATAAGAGGTTAAATAAGAGCAAATTACATTTAAAATAAATGTCACCCATTTGATCTGCAGATGAATGGAACAGAGTAAATACAATGTAACAGAAACATGCGTATCCTTCGGAGTAGTACTTCAATTTTGTTTTATTGGGTATACTTAGCAAAGTTCACAACTGGTTAATAAAGGAATAGATAGAGGCTGTTCACTTAGCTTAGTAAATACGATGAGGCAGTATTCTCTTTGAATACCCAATCTCATGCAAGAAAAATTTAATAATAGCCCCAGAGCTTTTAAAAATCAAGTCAGCAATGGCAATGTCCATATTTCTTTCCTGACATGTTTCTTTTAATTAAAAGCCAAGTCAATCAGTAGATTATATATGCAAAAAGAATAGTAACAGGGACTGAGATGCTTATCTGACATTAAGACACAGAGCATAGACTTTAAGAACACTCATTAACAAAACCTGTGTCCCACTGTAAATATATACACTGTGCTAGTTAATTGCAGGACCCTCAACCTTTGAACTGTGACTGTACCCGACCCTAAAAAAGTAACTTAGAAACAGAGCTTTAGATATATTTCCATGAGGTATTGCTTGAAAACGCGTCTTGAAGTTTAAGCAGAACTGACCTTCCGTAAGATCTCTGGAAAATGCCCCAAACCAATTTGGTCTTAGAAGCCAGCACAAAATGCAAATGTTCCCATTAGATATTCCAAATCAGCTTTTCGATGCAAATTAGACAGGAAACACAGTGAGGGAATTCTATTTTTATACAGGCAGTGTGTGCCGTTGTGGAGTGCTGAAAAAGGCATCTGTGACTATGATAGAATAGTTTCAGCCCTGATTGATATTGCTTTTGCATAGAAATGGGGTTCCTGCTATATAACTATCTCATATTTATTATACATGTATGTAAAGTAAGCAATCTTGTTAAAGTCCGCATCCTGATGATGTAATACCCTTGTAAAATAGGTTATGGAAAATGCCCTTAAAAATGAATTAAAGGACTGGTAAATATAAGATGCATTTTATTTTTCTGCAAATAATGTTTCTGTACTGAGAGCCAAATTTAGATATGCACCGTTTAGTCTAGATTTGCTTTTAAATTCTTTCATACAATGACTGTTTTTTTTAGGCTAAAGGAAGCCTACCATGGGCTGGTTGCCATGACCATCACTGAGATCACTGTCAGCTGGTTAGGAAAATTTCCACACTGGAGATCAAGTTTTACTACATATATATTAGGTTCTTACGAGCAAACTGTACTGAGAAAATACTTAGCTTGCCATTTTTAACTCTTTGAAAAATGCTAATTGACTGGCTGTTATGCTGATCAAATGGCTCATACTTTGTTTTGTTGAACTAGAACAAATGCTCTTCATAAGTGACTAAAAGTCTAATGAGGTCAGAGACAACCAGGCAACTAGCTTTTTAATGGATAAGTTCACCTTTTGTAACATGTTACATGTGTATTCAGTATGTAACATGTTACTGTTGCAGCAACCCCCACACCCCCCCCGATCCCCTGTTGTGACATCAAGCCGGGGATCCTCTCCCTGCACCCACTGTCACCCTTGCAAGGCTCTGCCCTCCCAGCCGCGTCATTTATTCAGAGTTCTGTGAATGGGAGGACCACAAGTACAGACAGCCTTTGCAGATGGCGGCTTGTAGTTCTCAATGAACTAACAGGGTGCTGTTGAGCGCTCTAGGTAGTTCATTAATTCTCCCTGTCATTGTGTTACTTTTACTGCCTGCCATTCATGCCTGAGCCAGGGGCGGACTGACCACTTGGAAACTCGGGCACTGCCCGAGAGCCCGGGGTCAGTAGGGGGCCCCATGAGATGCCCCTGGTACCTTTTTCATAGTCTTTTTTGAGTTTGGGCAAGGACACAGGGGCCCCATGATCCCCTATTGCCCAGGGGCCCCATGAGTTGTCAGTCCACCCCTGGCCTGAGCGTAGCGTTTTTGTGCATTTTTTCGTGTGTTTTGTCTCACGTTTTTATGCGCATTAGTAAACATTTGTGCATGATTTGTTTCAGGTGTTTTTGGTCTTTTTGAGTTTTGGTGTTTTTGTATTAGCCAATAAAGAAAAATTTAATCTGTGAATTCAATCGTTGCGATGTTTTGCCATGCCAAAAAAAAACGCTCTTGGTCGCGCAACAAAGCATGCTAAAGCGCATGAAAATGCGCGATATGCGTGGTTCCATGTATTTCTATGGGAATGAAAACACACCAAAAACGCATCAATATGCCCGAATGGAGCTGCAAAAGTAGCTCCAAAACTTTTTTGAGCTTCAGGCGTTCTGCCTTAGGCAGCTTGGACTGGAGATGTGAATCATCTTCATAGAGCAATATTGATTTTTTTCTCCCTGAGCGCTTAGGAGCTTCGAGCTTCACACTACAAAACGCTAAAGTGTGAATGAGGTACAATCAGACAGCTTACACTGACAGTCTGCAGGAGCCTTGCATTGCACCCATGATCAGGCTCCTAGTAAAAAAATTATAAATGCACATTTTTTACTTGCAAAAAGAGGTGCATTTATTATTTTTTCACAAAGGTGAACTTACTTTAAGAAGGAGGTCATCAAAGGCAATCTCCCTAAGGGTTCATGTACACGGGGTGTTTGGAAAACTCTTCTGAACGATGGAAACTGACTGCTGGAAAATGTAGGTAAAAAAACGTCAGTTTAGCCACGTTTGCATACTGCATTTATGCGTGTTTATGTGCGTTTGCATTTAGAAGCGTTTTTAAAAGATAACCTCAGGAGATCTTCCCAAATGCCCAGAATGCACTGGAAAATAGTAAAAAAATTTACTATTTCAGACATTTTGAGAGGAATAGAGAGAGCAGAAGCAGTATGGTTGAGATGACCTGTCTTTTCTGGTTGTATTCACTATGGATCCCATCATGAGCATAATGCAGCACGTTCTACCATTCTTTCCTGCACGTGAAACCTGGAACTGACTGCGCTGGCGTACCGGGTCCATTTGAATACATGGAAAACGCTGTGCATGCATTTCTGATGATGAAAAAAGGCTCTGGACAGAATCTGGACATGGAACAGTTAAAAAACTCTTCTAAACGCAAACGCTTATAAATGCGGTTAACCACGTTTACAAGCATTTACAAGTGTTTGGCGTTTGAAACGCCAGTAAAATCTACTCCTGAATGCAAATTTGGTGCGTTAAAAAACCCCCAAAAAAACTCAACTACCTGTAAACGACTGTAAACGACTATGTGTACATGGACACATAGGAAAACATTAAGGAGAGTTCAGGGGCTGCTGAAAAGAACGCTGACCAGCTCCTGAACGTCAGTTTATCAGCTGCAGTGTACATGAGCCCTAAATCTTTCTCAGCACAGGTGTATTTTAAAGCTGAACTCCGGACTAGCATGAAATACGTATCTAGAGTTATTTAACCTAAGAAAATATTTTCTTTTACGTAGCAATGCCACATTGCACAGTCAGGTGGATGACACCACATTTTTTGTTACCATAAAGAAATGTACTGCTGACACCACCCTCCCTTCAGTCTTCTTATTGGACAGTGAAGGAGCAGTAGCACTCTGATGTGCTCAACCCTCTGCTCATTCTGCCTTCTCTTCCTATTAGCATCTTCCTTTTCAGCATATTGTTCCGGCCTGGCTACTATAATTTAGAGCACTTATGTTACAATCTATCTGTACAATTGCTGCACAACCTTTTAGACTTACAAAAAACTAGGTTGATGAGGGCCTACGCAAATAATTCCTTTCATTTCTTTTCATTCTGTACATAGTTGTTCATAAATCTAAAATAATGGGTCCAATCACAGTGTATTGTGTTTGAACAATTAAAAATATTCCTGTGTGTTGAATTTATGAACAGACTACTCCTCTCTATACTGTATAATGTCTACTCCATGATACATTGTCCTTACCTGTTGCTCATGTGGTTTTGCTCCTCTCAGTCAGTCCTACTAGCAGTCAGATTCTAAGACAAGCCATTCAGGCAGTCAATGAGCATTTTTGTAGTACTGGTAAACACTCCTCCATTCCATGACACTTCTTTGATGGGATGATAAAGTGCTTGTTACTGGAAGAATCAGCTGTTCCTTTAAAAAGCCTGTTCGCAGAACTAAATTGTCAACTGCTTTGACAAGCAGCAGAATTGAAGGAACAATTTAAAAATAATGGTACTGCATCGGTAAGCTTGATGAACTGAAATCTGGTCCTTTCAGTAACAAGCACTTCATTAGCCCATCAGGGAAGGAAGAGATCACCCATCAGTAGAGATGAATGGATTGGTTTGCCTAAACCAATATCTGATACAGTAGATTTGATTTTGGTGCAGAGACAAGTTTGACGTTATTTCTGGTGTTTTCCCTAGCTGTTATGCACTGAGACTACAATAAGTAATTTATTTCATATGATTATTATTATTATACAGTATATAGCGCCAAAAAGTTTGCTCAGCGCTGTACATTGTAGTAGGGGACAATACATGAGACAATACAGTAACAATACAAAACACGAGGGGTTCGAGGGCCCTGCTCTTTGGAGCTTACAATCTAGGAGGGAGGGGGTAGTGGTACAGGAGGAAGTGGCTGTGGGGGATGGAATGGTAGGAGTGGAGGAGATTGGCTGTTAGGTGAGGGCGGGGTAGGCTTCCCTGAAGAGATGGGTTTTTAGGGTGCGACTAAAGGTGAGGAGGGTAGGTGACAGTCTGCTGGATTAGGGTAGTGAGTTCCAGAGGATGGGGGAAGTCCTGGAGAAGTCCTGGAGTCGGGCATGGGAGGAGGAGACTAGGGAGCTAGAGAGTAGGAAGTCTTGTGAGGAGCGAAGAGTACGTGTTGGGTGGTATTTGGATATCAGGTCGGTGAGGTAGTTTGGGGCAGTATTATGAATGGCTTTGTACGTCAATGTTAGTAGTTTGAATTTAATGCGTTGGGCAATCGGGAGCCAGTGGAGGTAATGACAGAGGGGGTGGCGGATACGGAGCGGTTGGTAAGGTGGATGAGTATGGCCGCTGAGTTCAGGATAGACTGAAGCGGGGATAGTCTGTGGTGATGTAAGCCGGTGAGGAGGGAGTTACAATAGTCGAGTCGTGAGATAAGGGAGTGAATGAGTTGTTTAGTAGTGTCTGGGGTTAGGAACAAACGTATTTTGGAGATGTTGCGGAGGTGGAGCCTGCATGAGTTTGCCAGCGATTGGACATGGGGCTGGAAGGACAGATTGAAATCTAAAGTGACACCTAGAACTTTGGCTTGCGGGGTGGGACTGATGGTGGCGTTATTGGTCGTTGTTTGTTATCCAACTAGCTAAGATGTTAGTGAGTGTACAGCAATGTACTACATCTTTGGTATAACAAATTGTCAGCACAATAAGTGTCTCATGAAGGGTAATGAGATGTTCATTTGCAGCAAATTGAACAGTTGAAGGTGGATATATAGCAAGATAAACAAATGTGTTGCTGCAAATGCAAGACATACGGTACCTCTTATTATTTATCCCATGTACTTTATAATTATTTTACACTGTCAAGGTTTATACAAAAAAAATGGCAATGCAGTAGTTAGGCTTGACAGATTACTGTGCATGCATACCACATTTTTGTTCCTTTTAATTTCCCTCCTGTATACTTGTAGATCCTGCCAGTAATGATAGTGTAAGTCTAGTTCCTTCAGAAAGGTGACAACATTGTAGGATGAAATATTAAATAGAAGAAACACTGCTCTCCCGACCAGCCCATGCCACATAGACGTAAGGAGTGGCCTCAGCCTACATGTCTCCACCAGACCATGCCCCCTGATGTGTAATGCCCCACCTACCGGGGGGCATAGGGCTCATGTACACGGGACGTTTGGAAAACACTTCTGAATGATGGAAACTGACTGCTGGAAAACGTAGCTCAAAAACCGTCTGTTTAGCCGCATTTGCATACTGCGTTTATGTGCGTTTACATTCAGAAGCGTTTTTTTAAAGATAACCTCAGGAGACCTTCCAAAATGCCCAGAATGCACTGAAACACAGTAAAAAATTAACTATTTCAGACATTTTGAGAGAAATAGAGAGAGCAAAAGCAGAGAGAGCAGTATGTGTTGAGATGACCTGAATTTTCTGGTTGTAGTCACTATGGATCTCATCATGAGCATAATGCAGCGCGTTCTACCATGGAACTGACTGCGCTGGTGAACTGGGTCCATTTGAACACATGGAAAATGCTTTGCATGCCTTTCTGCTGATGAAAAAAGGCTCTAGACAGCATCTGGATATGGAACAGTAAAAAAACGCTTCTAAACGCAAACACTTATAAATGTGGTTAGCCGCATTTACACGCGTTTACAAGCACTGGCATTTGAAACGCTGATAAAATCTACTCCTGAGGCACTGATATGTGGCATTGATGTAGCACTGATGGGCACTGACATGTGGTACTGATGGGCACTAATAGCTGCCACTGATGGACACTGACAGGTGCCACTGCTGGGGCTATACTGATCATCAGGGCACACTGATCATCAGTGCTCTGATGATCAGTGCACATGTCCCCTCCGAGGAATGCCAATTATCGGCTCTCCTCTCGAGCTGTCAGCGTGACAGCTTGAGAGGAGAGAAATGCCGATAACCGGCATTTCCCTGTTTACATGTGATCAGCTGTGATCAAGCCGACATCTTCGGCTCTTTCCGTGGATCGGTGATCCGCTGTGTCCGAGGGACACAGCGCACCGCTGATCGCCGCGCTGCGCGCTCTGGGAACCGTCATATGACGTCCTCCCAGAACGAGAGAACCACCTTGCGTCAGTTGGTTGGTGGTTAAAGCATATGTAAACCCAACATTTCACATACCTGATATGTGCCTGCTGTACCATGTACTTGTATGAAAAAGTATCCTGTTCCCTTTGTATTCTTTCCTTTGCGTGAAATCCCTTGTGTTTTTGTTAGTCTCTTTGTGTATCTTGTAGAGAGTAAAATCTTTAAAGTGTTACTAAACCCATGACCCTGCATTCATTCTATCTGGTCTCCCACAGTACACAGAACATGGAAATGCAATTATTTTAGTAAATATAAACTGCTAAATACCTTTTCTCATCAGCAGTGTATAGCAGTCTTGTGACTTCTATCAGTGTCCAGTAGAGCACTGCTTAAAGCTTGAAGGAGTTTTCATTCTCCCCTGATTGTCCTATGAGTTTGCATAACCTCTGACCCTCTGTCTGGACAGCTTTGATTGTCCCTCTGATGATCACATGCACTCTACCTAGAAAAAAAGTCTCTTCAGCAATACACACCAATCTGAGCATGTGCAGCTTGCCCCCAAGACTCTGTTCTATCAGCAGATGGATTGGGGACAGTCGAAGAAGGAGAGGATCAGAGAAGATAGGATCAAACATCCTTTTTACACAATACGGAGGATTAACCCCTTAGGTTCCACAGTGAGTATAACAAGCATGCTTTACTGCATATACAGACTGATTTTACTGTTGTGGGTTTAGTAACACTTTAAGTATATGTAAAACCAATTATCTCATATAAACTTTAGCATGTTAAAGTATGTAAATATTTTTTATATCTGCAGCTTTTATTACAATAATACCTGCCATGAATATACTTGTGGAAGTACTTTCTGTCTGTTATAGGGTGACAGCACTCGGTCCCTGTCTCCCAATTGTTCTCCTACATTGCCACCCTGTCACATGCTGTATCAATGGAGGTTACAAGTGGTTTGGCCAATGCACATTGCTTAGGCATGACCCATTGTTGTCCCTTTAAGGAAACCCACCTTGAGAAATGCAATGCAGCAGTGTATGCATGAAGACAGGAAGTGGTTTCAAGGAGGATGCAGTAGATCAGTTTTGCTGAGATCAAAAAGATGATAAAAGATGAAAACAGTATATTATTTTAAAAAGCTATTTTTTATGATACACAGTGCTTTAGCAAACTAAATGTCATTCATTCAGAGTTTACATGTACTTTAAGTTACTCTTATGCAAGTAAAATTCTTGCTTGATAGTAACATCTTTACACAAATGCTTGACAGACTGACAGTATAACATCAAAAATGATCAGCACAGAGGATGTCTGAACTTATAAAATCCATCACAGGCTTTCTACAGGCAGAAAATATTTAGTGGAGTGCCACCCATAATTGCGACCGGGGGGGGGGGGGGGGGAATTTACTAAAATTGGAGCACTCAGAATCTGGTGCAGCTGTGCATGGTAGCCAATCAGCTTCTAACTTCAGCTTGTTCAATTACGCTTTGACAATAAAACCTGGGAGCTGATTGGTTTTCTGTGCAGAGCTGCACCATATTTTGTACCATGCAGGTCTAGTAAAGGACTCCAATAGTGAATTGCCATTGGAGAAGGGGGGGCGGGTATGTCAGCTGAGAATAAATCCTGCAAAGATCAAATCACACTTATGAACAGAACCCTCACCTATGGGTACCTTTCAGGCTATAAGGGTAACTGTTGACAGCCATTCCTGTCAAACACGGTTGTTTCCATTTGAACGCATGCAGTCAAATGGAAAAATCTGCAATTGACAAGAGAAGGCTGCAATTGCTTGCTTTTCAAGAGGTTTAAATGCACCCCAGTAGGATATTATGCACCCAACAAAACACAACCTAAATCAGGTCAAACACAGCCTCTGTTTTATACACAACTGAAAAAAAAATCATCCCTGATATAACAATTATTATTATTAATATTATATTATTATACAGTATTTATTTAGCGCCAAAGGGCTTGCTGAGCGCTGTACAGTAGCAAGGGGGACATAACATGAGACAAGACAGTAACAATACACTACACGAGGGGTTGGAGGGCTCTGCTCTTTCGAGCTTACAATCTAGGAGGGAGAGGAAGGTGGTACAGGAGGAGATTGCTGTGGGGGATGGAGTGGTGGGAGGAGTGGAGGAGGTTAGTTGTTTGGTGAGGTCAGGTGTTAGTGAGGTTGGGGTAGGCTTCCCTGAAGAGGAGGGTTTTCAGTGTGCGCCTGAAGGTGAGGAGGGTAGGTGACAGTCTGATGGATTGGGGTAGGGAGTTCCAGAGGATGGGGGAAGTCCTGGAGAAGTCCTGCAATCGGGCGTGGGAGGAGGAGACCAGGAAGCTAGAGAGCAGGAGGTCCTGTGAGGAGTGGAGGGCACGGGTTGGGTAGTATCTGGGTATCAGGTCAGTTATGTAGTTCATAATAATATAATAATTAAACATATTTTTAACATAATTAAACAATTCACCTCTGTGTAGGTGGCAGCATTTCCCTGAGTTCCACTGTTATGGGGTCAAGCACAGAATATACATAGGGAATAGTGAATTTTGGACATTACAACTGCCACAAAAGCTTCCAGCCCTTCTGACCTATAATGAACAATACCAATTACTCTGCGCTATACATGGTGAAATAGATATGATACTGCAGCAGCCATGACAGTATCGCAGGTGTCAATACATGAACAAAATAAAACATGAATGTGAAGAACTATAAAAACTAATACCCATAAAATGCATAGTAAGAAATCACAAAAACAATTATAATGTCCATATGTGCCAAAAAAACCCTAAAAAATATAAAGTACAAAACAAAGTCCAAACAAAATTATAAAAGATTTTTACTCCAAACGAATTCTTCATGTGAGTCCAAAAAACCATAAGAAATAAAAAAACTTCTTTGCAAATCCACCATCACCAACACCTCAAAATTACTTCCGCTTGTAGCAATTGTGCACACAAAGATGGACACGGTCATCCATCTTGCGAAGGATCCTCCATCTTGTATCTCTCCCCCTGCAATCCCTCCATCCCTCTCTGTTGAGTGACATGTGGTCCCTGTGTGCTGGGTTCAAAAGTGCACAGGCAATCAGTCCCAGCAGGACAGCTTCATGGTTATGAATCCAAGATTAGCTGGTGCCCGAGTGTCTGTTAGCTTCTCAATCTGAGAGAATCGTAAAACCATAAACCAGTCCTTCACTGGGCTTCAAATACATTCCAGATAGCTGTAAAACAGACAACTCATTTAAAACCCACTTTTCCATATAATTTTATATCTGGAGATGGGAAATAATTACATAAAAACCAAGCATATATTCGGATAGCTCAGTTTAATGCAAGTCGTCTGATATCTTACACCCCCTAGTTGAAGTCTACAGGAGAGCATAAAGCCATATAGTTCTAGCTGAAATAGTGAACTATGCCATGTTTGATAGCTAGACGTTCAGCAGATGATTCTGCATATTAATCTACCTGTGGATAGAATGGTATATGTACCTAGGGAAGGTTATTGCCCATGGTATAACTTGCGAGGGATACCCTGCTGAGCTCCTAGAAAAAGGCTGTTATGCTTGGAGCAGTAAGTTGAA
Source organism: Staurois parvus (assembly GCF_062004578.1). Lineage (NCBI taxonomy): Eukaryota > Metazoa > Chordata > Amphibia > Anura > Ranidae > Staurois > Staurois parvus. The sequence continues at coordinate 5,757,157 of NW_028318157.1, forward strand.
GAATTCTCCCTTTTAAGATCGGAACCAACTTTGGGAGAAAAGGCATCCTTTTGCTCAGGACCCTTGAATCTGCTTAACCCAGGACTTTTGGCAAGTACTCTACCTCTCTAAAACTTCTTTCTGTTATCTCTTTTCTGTGTTATTGCTCTCTGTATTTATATATATATATATATATATTGGCTACATCTTTTTCTGTAAATATTGTTATTGCACCCTTTTGACCTTTGTAGTAATAAATCCTATTATCTGAAAAGTGTTGAACTGTTTCTAAAGCTCTTCAAGAATCCCTGTCTCTGAAGAGCGCTACTGTGTGTTTTAAACCTCTATATATCTCTGCCTGTGGTGACAGTGGTATACAGATGATTATTTAAACATCATAGTGTTATTGCTAATATTAGCGAGCTTCCTCCTTCTCTGTACAAAAAGGTGGTGGTGGCAGTGTGAAGGGTTAATTGCGTAATTAACCTGATCCAGTAACAATCGCTCTCAGGCTGCAGGTACATAGATTGTGGTCCATTAGCTGCAAAATCTTTGCGCAGGGTGCAGCTGAGCGTGGCATTGTTACGCACGTGACAGTGCGGTTTTAGATTGGCTAGTCCTTCGGTCACGAGTTGGTGAGAAGGGCTGGGGGTCTGACGCCGCAACCGTCACACAGCTTACCGGACATATATGACCTCACCATTACGATGGTCAAAAACGCATGTGTGGATATGTGGTTTTCCAATTCAAATGGCAAACTCCATTAGTGCTCAATCGAGGTAATGCAATATATTCCATGCTCTGAATGCAATTGGACATCAATAATTTACTTCTACTGGATTTCCCAATCGGAAAAAAGGATGTTCCAAACTTATGGCCAAATTCAAACCTAAAAAAATTAATTTCTTCTGACCTATAACTCAATTGCCAGATGGCCAGTTTGAACCTAAAGAACATGGTATACATTGGCTGCAACATGTAAATGTTTTCATTTATAATCTAATCCTACAACTATTTTAGCGTAGATGGGTTTTAAAGACTTCAGTATTTCATTTTAGTCAAATACCAACGAAAAGCCCTTTGTGTTACATGGAAGACTCTATTACATGCTCTTTTCAACAATGGAGTATTATCAGCAAGATTAAATGGTGCCTCTATATAGCTGCCAAAAGCATAACCCCAGAGGCTAGCAGGTAGAACTTTATTTCAGGTGCAAAAATAGCACTAGGTAATAGATACTTGAAAGGAAGGATATATTTATAGGCATAACATTTAACCACATTACTGCTGGTGTGCTGACCAAATGACTGGAAAATTACAAAGGAACCTATTAAAGATAAAAAAAAATGCAGGTTCTAATTTACAGTAAAATACCAAGTCATGCAATGTATTTTTGATTGTCTTTTGCTGCATACCAGATTACTGAACATTACAATTTACAAATCAGCATTTTCTAATTCTTTGATGGTGGAGTACTTTGTATGTAATAGCTAGTGTGTTGTCTGGAAAACATGGAAGTATCAACTTATCTGAAACAGGTACCTCTGGTGTCAATAAATATACTGCATAGTTTAAGCCATTATTGTTAATGCATGCTTAATATTAGAACCCGATGGCAATAAATTTAGAATGTCAACATGTGTGGAACCTAACTCTCTAAATCAACATTGACTATTTTTAATCCTTATGCTGCTTGCATTAATAAATAGATAGGAAAGTATACCAAATTTAGATATTTACATTTTTTTTTTCAGAATTCTTAAGTTACTTCCTGGTGTCCATGCCTAGGCAAATGATGTCATACATCCCAGGAGTCATCAGGATGTGCTTTCTCACTTGTCCTCACCTAAGCACAACCTCCTGCATTCAAGTCTACAAGGGCAGATGGATTCCAGGAAGTAAATCCTACATGAATCATCTGCCCTTACTCAAGATGGCTGTGGCTAGGAATGCTAAGGGGTGTTTTTCGGAGTGATTTCTCAGCAAAATAAAGCATGGAGACATGGATGGATGAATTAGTTTGCTCTGAATATTAAATATTAACCATTTTCCCTCCAGAGGATTTACCCCCCTTTCTGACCAGGCCATTTTTTGCAATACGGCGCTGCGTTACTTTAACTGACAATTGCGTGGTCATGCAACACTGCACCCAAATTAAATTTATGTCCTTTTTTCCCACAAATAGAGCTTTCTTTCAGTAGTATTTGATTGATTCTGTGTTTTTTATTTTTTGCGCTGTAAAGAAAAAAGACCATAAAAAATAAAAGTAAAAAAAATAAAATTTCATCATAAATTTATGCCAAAATGTATTCTGCTACGTCTTCACTAAAAAAAAATCCCAATACATGTAAATTAATTGGTTTATGTGAAAGTTCTAGCGTTTACAAGTATTTTTTTTACTAGTAATGGTGGCGATCATCGACTTATAGCGGGACAGCTATGGGAATTCTGACACTGCGGGTAACTGAGTTGGTGTCACTGACATCCCCAGTGACACCAATACAGTGATCAGTGCTAATAAAAAGCACTGACACTGTGCTAATGGCCCTGGGCAGGAAGGGGTTAACATCTGGGGCGATCAAAGGGTTAACTGTGTGCTGTTTTACAATGTGCGGTGTGTGTGCTTTACACTGTAAGCACACTGCTTTGTATGGCTCTTCTATGCAGAGCCATACAAAGCTGTGTGCAGGAGCTGACTGGAGAGATCTGTGTTGTTTATACACAGGTCTTTCCCCCGTCGGTAATACTCAGAGATCGCCGGTCGGGAATCATCGGCCAGGACCCGGTGATTGACAGCCGAGGCCGTGAATGGCGGTGCGGGTAGGGTACGTGCACACCCCTTACCCGGAACTGCGAATTCACATATATACGTGATTTTGTGCACCAATGCCGCCCTGTAGCAGTATTTCTGCTATAGGGAAGCACGGAAGCAGTCAATAGAGGTTTTTGGTTTGTGGAGCTCAGATGCAGTGTAGTTCTGCTTTCATTTAAAGCAGATCTAAACTCCAATGGGATTACCCTAATTTTCTAAAGCACCGTGTATCAAACAATTTGATGGTTTATATAATAAAGTACAGTTTTCACTTTTTTTTCTTACTTTTTCAGCCACTTCGGGCCTCGTCCAGCATTGGCTGCACATTCTTTCTCTGGACAACAGTCGACCACGGCTATGTAACATGTCTATATGGCTTTCCCAGACACACATACAGTGCATGCATTACAGGGTGACAATGCAGGAGAACAATTGTGAGATAGTTGTCCCTTCCTAATAGAAGGTCCCTAAACAAAAGCCTTCACAGCTGGGTCACCAAGTAAACTTTTAATAAAAACAGCAGATTTATAGCCACACTCATGGTTGGGCACAATTTCATCCCAAATTCTTGTTTGGCATACATGGCTTTATTCCAGACATTGGGGTTGATTTACTAAAACTGCATTGTGCAAAATCTGGTGCATCTCTGCATAGCTTCCAGTTTTTTTTTTTGTCAAAGCCTAATTGTACAAGCTTAAATTAGAAGCTGATTGGTTACCATGAACAGCTTCACCAGATTTTGCACTATCCAGTTTTAGTAAATCAACCCCATTGTCTCTTCATTCATGTGATATCACAGCCCTCTTCCTCTGGAGGTGGACAGTCCCTAAGTAGCCCATAGATTACTCTATTTTTTTTTCCTTCCACCACAGATGGAAGGAAAGAAAATCGCTCGATTCCACCATCAACACAGCCAGTGTTGATGGGGGGGATGTCTCCCACATTGTGTTCTGCTGGCGGAGGCACAGGCACGGGCAGAACACCTTGGTTACTGCTAGCGGCTATAGCCATTGGCAGTAATTGAATGTCAAAAAATCTGACAGGCTGGTTGTACCCAAGTTGATCAATGGATTGACTTAGGTGCAATCAGCTTGACCATGCATGGATCCAATCTTGGACGGTCCTTGCTGAACCAGTTGAATTTTGATCCATGTGTGGCCAGCTTTACTCCTGCACAAAATGACATGTAAGTGTGGTTTCATGCAGTAGTCAGGAAAGGACAGTGTAATGCGGAACCCCCAGGGGGTGGTTCTATGGCACCCGAAGCTCACACTAAGTAGATTGAATGATTCTGGGTGTCAGCACTGAAGAAAAGGTGAGCTCTAGAGCAAAAGTGGTTTTATTATTTTTATATATTCTAGGCAGTTGATTTGTTTCGTCCTGGAGGTAAGCTTTAAAAAGACTGAAAACAACTTTGGAAATTACATAATATATTAAACCTCATGTGAGATTTTAGTGATTGAGTTTAGAGCCATATTTAATAGAACTGCAGCATGTACAGTATAAGCAGTGCTTTTCCAAAAAAAAGATTACCATCATGCACTTTCCTACAATTTGGTATAGTCAGCAAGGCACCACAACTGTGGCTCTGACTGCCATTTTGGGAAAGAGCTCAACCCAAGTCGATTGCTTTAGCCTCCCAGTAGACACCAAAAAATATGGCAGAGAGATGTTTCAGGTGCTACTGATGGGCACATCATGTACAACAAAATTTTCAGTAAAAATATTTTTATAATCACAATCTTAATTTAAAACAAAGTTCTGCAATAGTGGAGTTTTTGAATATTAGATCATACAGATTAACATTCCTAATTTAAATCTAAATTTCCACAGACACTACCCTCAGATACCCTAAGGTTCAGCACAATATGTCTAAAACAACATCCAGTCTTGACTTTTGTAGCAGTAGTTGATTCAACCAAAGTTCCTCTCCTTTTCCAGTGCGTTAGGAGGATCTATAGCCCTTGCTGCTTTTATTCTCAATTAGCAGGAGTTGGGTTCTGGATGTTCTTTTAAAGGACATGCTTTCAGTTTATGTAGTAGTCTGAGAGGCCTGAGAAACATATTGATGAATCATGCCCCTTTGGTTGAATTCAACTACTTCAGAAGATCAGATTAAATTGCACCCTCGACATAATAATATCATGACAAACTTTAGAGTGTTTGTGGAAATTAGGTCTAAATTACTAATGTTCAACCATGCAGGCTTCACCTCCGCAACATCTCCAAAATACGTACGTTCCTAACCCCAGACACTACTAAACAACTCGTTCACTCCCTCATTATCTCACACCTGGACCACTGCAACTCCCTCCTCACCGGCCTACCTCATCACAGACTCTCCCCGCTTCAGTCTATCCTGAACTCAGTGGCCAGACTCATCCACCTTACCAACCGCTCCGCTTCTCCCACCCCCCTCTGTCATTCCCTCCACTGGCTCCCGATTGCCCAACGCATCAAATTCAAACTACTAACACTGACATACAAAGCCATTCATAATGCTGCCCAAAACTACCTCACCGACCTGATACCCAAATACCACCCAACTCGTAATCTTCGGTCCTCACAAGACCTCCTACTATCTAGCTCCCTGGTCTCCACCTCCCATGCCCGACTGCAGGACTTCTCCTATCCTCTGGAACTCACTACCCCAATCCATAAGACTGTCACCTACCCTCACCTTTAGGCGCACCCTGAAAACCCATCTCTTCAGGGAAACCTACCCCACCCTCACCTAACTGCCGATCTCCTCCACTCCTCCTACCACTCCACCCCCCACAGCCACTTCCTCCTGTGCCACTATCCCCTCCCTCCTAGATTGCTCGAAAGAGCAGGGCCCTTGAACCCCTCATGTATTGTTTTGTTACTGTATTGTCTCCTGTACTGTCCCCCACTATAATGTACAGCGCTGAGCAAACCTTTTGGCGCTATATAAATACTGTATAATAATAATAATATAATGTTATACATCAAAACTCACTTTGCAGTGCTAAAATATATTAAGTGAAGATTGTGATAATACCTACAGAAACATTCCAATATCCTATTTTTTTGGTGTCTATATTGATTATGGAGGATAGGGTGCAAACAAAATATGCCTTGCTGCTCAGTTACTTACTTAAATAAGTCTTCTTTAGTTAACTAAAGTACATTTAAAGCTAAAGTTTCGGGTAGTGTGTGGGGGTTTAGTAACTCACTAAGTACAGAGAAATCTGGCGAGGGTGTTAACCATTTCCAAAACTAAAAAGAGATTTTGATAATAGATGTATCTCAACATTCAGAAAGCCCTACCGAAAAAAACCCTCTGTAGTAACCAAACTGAGAGACATAATTTTTCCCTGGCTCTTTATTATGGTATGAAGAAAAACATCATTGATTCTGTGCTTGATGCAGACATTATATTACAAATGTATTACAGAAATATGGTGCGACTATTAAAATATGATTACACAAAAGTATGAACATTAAAGGTTTACAGTACAGTGGATTTTTTTTATAAACAGACTTTTAAATATACATAGGACAATATTAGCTGACAGAAAACATCATAGACAAAATTGACAAAATTTATGTCTAGGCTTTTTCTTCAAAACCTTATTTTCAGGAAAACATACTTGCAAAAAAAGCCTTAAAACCAGGAACCAGTCACCTTTATACTACAAATATATACAGAGGTGTGCAAACCTACAATGGTTTTGTAATTTAAGTTTAGACAAGCATTTCATTGGGTTGGCTTTTGGTCTTAGGTTTCCACGTGGGCATACAAAATGTAATTTATACCATTAATGCCACCTTTGTTACACTATTCTTTTTAAACTAGGCTGCAATCATTTCAGGGCACACTAGGCCTTTGTCAGTTGGCACCTTTTGGATGTGAGGATCCCTTTCCTTTCTACCCATATATTCTGACAATTTTCTCTAAAACATTGATGTATCTCATATGACAACATACTGGCAGGCTCATAAGTAATTTTTACTGACAGTTTTGGTGCATTGCATCAAATTTTAGTCCAAAAAGCAGGGCATTCGCATTGGCATGCAGGCAACCTGCAGTATCCCAAGACCATTTATTACTATAACATTCAATAAAAGGGTACATACAGAAGTGTAGCTGCTACTACTGAGATAGTAAGGACTTGTTCCAGGAACAAACAACTTGGGCTACTATGTGACTTAGTATCAGTATTATACCGAAAAAATTAAAATGAAGTGCAAAGAAACTTTCTTAGGAACAGAAAACCAAATTTTTTGCTTAAATTCTACGGATCTGCACTGTAAAATGTAAAGGTCACAGAATAACGTGGAATTTTTAACATGAGAGCTTCTTAAGTGATCCTCAAACTAGTTACAACTCAAATATACTGCAATTACTCTTCAGACTCCACATCTTTCTTTTTTACGCTACCTATAGACATTAGATAAATGTCTAAAAACAGACAATTTTGAATTGAACATCATATCCAGGGGCGGACTGACCATTTGGAAACTCGGGCACTGCCCGAGGGCCCGGGGTCAGTAGGGGGCCCCATGAGATGCCCCTGGTACCTTTTTCATAGGCTTTTTTGAGTTTGGGCAAGGACACAGGGGCCACATGATCCCCTATTGCCCGGGGGCCCCATGAGTTGTCAGTCCACCCCTGATCATATCCCACCCAGAATGTTTTTTTTTATGTTTGCTTGCACAACCCTATTAAGCCCACAGTCACAACTGTACGCCTCTTCTGTATTGCAGCATTTATTCCTTGCTGAACACTGTGGGAAGTTCACATTAGCAAGGCACAAAATACTTGTCTACCACTCTTTTGTAACATGTCTGTCGACCTCAATATAAATATATGGTGTGCTTCTGAATGTACAGAGAGCTGTGCAAACAGCCTGGAAAACTGTATTTTCATGACTTGTGTATAAGGCCAAATTTTTAACAAACTGTCAGTAAACTTACTGATGGCTGGCATTATTGCCTACTAGAACCATGGCAGGATGTTACTTGGCATCCAGGTTTTTTTTACTCATAGGCTTTTGTTCCTGGAGCCAGATTACAGAGAGTATATTATGTAATATATCAAGTATTTTAATGGGCAAATGTATGGCATGCATTGTATTCAGTTTGCTTTGACACCTCTACATTTTGTTATGTGAAAAAACATAACAGTTATTTAGACTGTAATACATAGTATTACTGGAACTAATGATAATATTTGCATATTTAAAACAAGGTATTATAAATGAAATTCCTATAATGTAACAAAACATTATGCTATATTTTATGTACAGTCACACACAGAAGTAGAAGTACTTCTATTTATTCTTGAAAAAAAGAAACATAATTTAAAAAATATTTAAATATTTACAGGCATCAGAACAAGTGTTAGCATTAACCCCTTATTTCAAGTCACGTGACTTATGGATATGTTCAATCCACCATGGGCTACACTGGTCCTGGGTTTTGACTGTGTTGTCCCAAAATGTCATCAAGAATTGTCAAGTTGTTTAGCCAGTCTTCATCAGTACTGCTGGTATTACCTCCCTTCATTAGACAGTCGATAAAGTCTGCTTCATTACAATTAGCAGATAAGACAGAGTTACTTTGTGCCGCTACAAAGTCATATTGGTGAAGATCTGCCCCAGAACTTAGTCTGTCAAAAGTTTCAGGTGTTTGGACAGAGGTTGGTCCATATGAAGGTGGACCCAGCTGACCAGGGTTCATTTGGTTAAATGTGGAAACACCTTGTGGCATGGTTTTCATTACATTGATAGAAGCTAGCTGCCCTCTGGATAAACTGTTTCCAAGGTTAGGATTGTTCAAGGACCCTATTCCTGGATTTGTCTGGGGCAGACCAAGTTTTTGCATTTGTCTTACTTGAACCCCAGGAGCAATCTGGTTAGGAGGAACCACTCCCTGATGGGGAAACTGCTGGCTTGCTATATTCGGTCTGACATTTTGTTTGGTGAACAGTGGATTGTTTGGAAATTGCTGCATGCTGGGATCAATTTGGGTTTGACCTGGTATTCTTGTAACTCCAGTCTGAGTCCACATCTGGGTAGAAGGGTTAGCATAGACATTGGGAATTCTTGATATGCTGGACTGTCGCAAGTGTTGCTGAGCTGCAGAATGAGTTATTAGTGAGCTGGAAGTATATCCAGACAATGTCATTCCTGGCCGGACAGTGGATTGGCTGTGTACAGTTTGGCAACCAGAGGTCATGCTCAGTGGATTCTGATTTTGCCTAAGTGGCATATTATAATCTGAAGATCCTGGGAAAATTCCTTGCTGTTTCCCAGTGTTGTGCGGAATCATCACCATTGTCCCACTGTTCTGATTCATTGTTGTTGGCGTCATTCCACTTCCCATATTGGTCTGAATTAGACCTTGTGTTGATGTCATCATTCGGTGACTCTGGGGAGGTGTTGGCATGGGCTGAACACAATCTGTACGAAGGTTTTGTGGAAGGGCTGCAGAAAAAAAGCACATATTAGTATAAATTTACATAGGTATTTATTGTCTTTGCAAAAGTACAGTTGGTCATGCCACAACTATGTTTTTTATTATTCATCACCACCCATTACCTCTGGAAAAATGTAACTATTATAATGTTCTGCATGAAATATACTAGAAAGTGCACCTCTGATTTTGAGGCAGATAGTATACAGCAAATCAGGAGCGTAGAGAAGACTGCTGTTTTTTGTCCTTGCTTTTTCAATTAATAATATTTTAGCATTTTCACTAGGAAAGGTTTTTCAGTTTAGGCTGCATTTACATTATATTGTTTCATTAATTAGCACACATACGGTAGATGTTTTTACATTTTGTCATGCCATTGGCATCGGGCAGCCTTTTCATTTCAGTTGACTCCCTACATGCAACAAATACAGCATAGTTTTGAGTGTTTAGCTGCTTGGGGTGCCATTACCAATGAGCATTAAAAGAAATGTGCGAATGCAGCCTTAGATAGCAATAGATGCTTTGGAAGGCCAAAAGAAAAAGACTCGCACATAATTTAAAGACACAGCTACATTTACACAGATAATCTGTTTGTAATTTGGGGTAACATGCAACTTCCCTACCCTCTGGCTTTGTTGCATTGATTACATTATAGCTACACTGATTTTGATTTTCTATATGCCAGAAGGCTATAAAATTCTTCTCAGCATCTTCCTAGGTATCTGTAGGAATCAATTGTTTAGGCACCGTTTGCATGTGTTCTTAAAGACAAAAAGTGCTGTGAAACTCACAGCATATTATTTGAACAGGAAGAAAATTTTAAATTTCCTGGACCAGGACAAGATGTGATTGTCATAGTGTGATATTTAAATCACAGGACAAAAGAAAGACGAAAGTCTGCTCAAAGAAAGTGGTTGTAGCAAGTACAGGCTGGACAAGGGCATTTTACATCACAAACCATCAAGTTACAGTACATTCCTGTAGGATGTTAGTAAAGAGAACAATCCTCTATATTTTCTGGCCCTCTTCCATTGCCATTATTGCAATCCTTTTTTTTGCTTTTAGCCAAGCTGCAGGACCTACTGACTTATCGATATCGATGAAACCTCACCACCTTGTTCAGCTGAATTCCAGTGCTTAGTACCCACAATGGCAGAAATTATAATAAAAAAAAACGTTTATCAAAATACAGGGGCTAATAGGAAATGTAGTTGTCACTGGGACAGGAAAGTACAGACAGCAATGGAAAAATTTGTAAGAGTTTTCTTACTCTACTACAAATGTGTTTCTGTCTCTGTGTCCCTTTTGAGGAGATTTGTCTTACCTAAATTCAGATGATACCATTCTCTTAGATGGTGCTATGGATGCCAAGACCTCCTGCCATGTTGTCTTGCACACTGCTGTTGCCTGGTAATAAAGGCACAGCAGCGTGTCAATGAGCTGTGTGTATTAAAAAAATCCAGCATCTGCCTAATAGACCTGTGCTGGCTACAGCTGTGGTAAAATATTTTCCTCACAGTTGAAGTCAAGTGGTGATCTTTGGAAGGCAGAAGAATTTTTGGGTGTGAAGAATTTTTGGGTGTGAAAGCAGTGGATATATTACCTTTTTTTGCACCTAATCTGTGTATTACAAGCTCCCAACATATCAAAAGGAGAATTATTTACTCGCAAGGGAGGTTTTGCAATGCCACAGTCTGTACTATGACATCTAGTGGAGGTAATATCTCTGGTATAATTCGGTTGGTAGTAGCACTACATGTCTTCCTCTTAACCATGGAACCTATTTGGAGATAGAGGCAGTTTCCTTATATGTTCTCCTCTTGACCATGGCACCCGTTAAAGATCGTGGATACTATCAGCTCAGTATTATGTTGTTGAGTTCACTGGGAGCCATTAAAGGACTTGGACTTTTTTGTCAGTAATGAAGACTATCAGCTATTCTGGGAGCAAACTTAAACTGTGATTGCTTACAGCACTATTGATATCTCTCAATTATGAATTTGGATGGACGTATAAGGCTATTTATACATTTGTATTTCATGTGCCCCTAATTCCTTCTGATTTTATTGCATACTTTACCTTCCTGCTACATATATAGATAAAAGGATTGAGCTTGGAGTCAGTGTTGGAGGGAGGAATGGGCAGGAGTAGATTTGTGTTGTTTTTATGGAGGATTGTGAATTGTATGTCTTTTGTAATCAAAGTTTTTTGTAAAGTATGTTGGTGAAGTATAGGCATCCAATCATTGAACAATGTTATAAATTATTTGGTGTATTTTTTGTTTTGGTTTTCATTATAATCTATTGAATAGAGACAGGTAGAGTCCAAAACAGTTTTCCTTTTATATTAGATTTGTGTGGATTGGAGTAGGCTGGGTGCAGAAGTAAGTACTGTAGATAGAGCGGTGCTTGGTGCAAAGGTGAAAATTGTGGATCAGGTGGGTTGGGTGCAGAGGTGAGAGCTGTGGATGAAGGGGAAGGTGTGCAGAGGAGAGAGCTGTGGATGGAATGGGGAGGGGGGGGGGTGTAAAGGTAAGAAATGTAGAAGCATGCTGCAGAAGTGTGAACTGTAAGTGTGGAAGGAAGGAGGTAGAGATTAACTCTGGAGTGGGCTGTGGACAGGGTGGGTGCAGAGATGAATAGTGGACAGGGAAGTTTATAGGTAAACTGTGGTCAGGGGGGTGCAGAGAGATGTTCCAGTGTGCAAAAAGGTGAGCTGTGGTGGAAGTGGTGCATAGCTAAGCAGTGGATGGTTACTTTTGGGGGTTTTGCTTGGGGAGAAAGGGTGATTTTTGCTGGGGGTTTTTGCTTGGAGAGCAGAGGGGAAATTTACTGTCAGACAGCAAAGAATATAGAGTTTAGTGGTTATGTAATGTATGGTACAGCATACAGAGTGCAGCAGTCAGGATTTTGTAACATACTTTGTACTTTACATATGCCTGACTGTCATACTCTGTATACTGTGTTATATGTGACATACCTTCTATGTTAGACATATTGTTACATATTAAATGGACACTTGTCCTGAATGTGTCATTTTTGTGATGGGATATTTGCTACATATTCCTGAGCCCTGCACACTATATGCTGTGTTGCACATTACCTTATCCTGGCCATTGCGCTCTGTGCACAAGACTGTATATTACATGCTCCTGACAACTTCACTCGTGCGTGAGGCTATACGTTACATAATCCTTAGAACACTGTATGTTGAGATTTCAGCAGTTAGAAGTTTGTAGTGTACAACACAGATTACACAGTGCAGTGGTCAGTAATATATAATATAATGCCTAGTGTTAAGATAGCAGGGGTCAGGATTATATAATGTTTATCCAAAATGCAGGGGTAGTGACCAGGAGTATGCAATGTACGATACATCACACAGATTTCAGCAGTCAAGATTCTCCTGACCATACTCTATGCTCTGCTGTGTGGTACATATCTTTTATTGTTGCATCCAACATACTTATGACCACCACACTCTGTACTTTGAACTTGACCACTACATGCTGATCAGTGTACTCTATACATTACAAACTCCTGACCCTTGTATACTGTATTGTAATTACATATTCCTGATTAAAATGTTAATTGTATTAAAAGTCAGTAGTTGACTACTTAGCACTTCTTTAGGCTCAGACAAAGCTTTGGCTCTTCTGAATTCTCAGTTTAGAAAAGCATACTTAATGGAAGAGTTTCAGTTTTTAAAAACGGTTGTGTGGATGTTTATAGGTGTCTGTGGGACTTTTGCTTGTGCCAAAATAATTAAACCTTTTTTTGTAGGTATAAAGACTGTATTTGTTATCTATGCATACAGCAAGTAGGCACAGGTTCTATTTAAGTATGTCCCTTTAAACCCATCCTGCTGTCAGCGTAGTGAGGCCACACCCACCATGCATCACAGTGTGCGCTAACCCTTCCTTGCTCTATTCAAAACGAGAAAACATTTGGCTGGCGTTACATTTCATATGTTTTTTACACAGAACAAGCAAGTATCTAAGCCTGTTTGAATTATCAGCCTTCTTTATTTCACTAAAGAGCGGCACTTAGAGCAGACAGTACACTATTGCTTTATACAATGCACAATACCATGTGAACCTGCTTACATAAGGTAGGAAAGATCCAGTCAATATGCTACAACCCTTTTAATTGAGCAGTCACATGCAGGGTGGGTCTGTAGACCATTGTAGTCTGCTGAGAGTCCCATGACCTGGATATGCTACCTGGCAAAACCCATCCATTCCTGAATCTCAAGGATTGATGAACAGAAGTTATTCTATTGACTACTGAGGTAAGTGTGAAATAGAGGAATTTATTCTATTGACTATTGAGGTAAGTATGAAGTAGAGGAATTTATTATATTGACTATTAAGGTAAGTGTAAAGTAGAGGAATTTATTATATTGACTATTGAGATAAGTGAAGTAGAGGAATTTATTCTATTGACTATTGAGGTAAGTCTGAAGAAGAGAAATGTATTCTATTGACTACTGAGGTAAGTGTGAAGTAGAGGAATTTATTCTATGGACTATTGAGGTAAGCGTAAAGTAGAGGAGTTTATTCTATTGACCATTGAGCAAACTGTGAAGTATAGGAGTATATTCTATTGACTATTGAGGTAAGTGTGAAATAGTTGAATTTATTCTATTGACTACTGAGGTAAGTCTGAAGAAGAGGAGTTTATTCTATTGACTATTGAGGTAAGTCTGAAGTAGAGGAGTTTATTCTTTTGACTATTGAGGTAAGTGTGAAGTAGAGGAATTTATTCTATTGACTATTGAGGTAAGTGTGAAGTAGAGGAATTTATTCTATTGACTATTGAGGTAAGTGTAAAGTAGAGGAATTTATTCTAATGAGGTAAGTGTAAAGTAGAGGAATTTATTCCATTGACTACTGAGGTAAGTGTGAAGTAGAGGAATTTATTCTATTGACTATTGAGGTAAGTCTGAAGAAGAAGAGTTTATTCTAGTGACTAAAGAGGTAAGTCTAAAGTAGAGGAGTTTATTCTATTGACTATTGAGGTAAGTGTGAAGTAGAGGAATTTATTTTATTGACTATTGAAGTAAGTCTTAAGAAGAAGAGTTTATTCTATTGGCTATTCAGGTAAATCTAAAGTAGAGTTTATTCTATTGACTATTGAGGTAAGTGTGAAGTGGAGGAGTTTATTCTATTAACTACTGAGGTAAGTGTGAAGTAGAGGAATGTATTTTATTGAATATTGAGGTCAGTCTGAAGTAGAGGTGTTTATTCTATTGACTATTGAATTAAGTCTGAAGAAGAGGAATTTATTCTATTGACTATTGAGGTAAGTGTCATGTAGAAGAATTTATTCTATTGACTATTGAGGTAAATGTGAAGTAGAGGAGTTTATTCTATTGACTATTGAGGTAAATGTGAAGTAGAGGAGTTTATTCTATTGACTATTGAGGTAAATCTAAAGAAGAGGAATTTATTCTATTGACTATTGAGGTAAGTCTGAAGTAGCAGGTTCATTCTGTGAACATGGGGGCTTATTTACTAAAGGTAAATAGGCTGTGCACTGCAAGAGCAGCTGCTTTAGATCCAAGGGGGAAGCTGATAGTCTTCATTACTGACAAAAAAGTCCAAGTCCTTTAATGGCTCCCAGTGAACTCAACAACATAATAGCTCTGAAATGAGGTGAAGCTCTGCTGATCTCTTTCATGCTTTCATTTGCAAGCAAAAATGCTGTGTTTTTATTTTCCTTGCATTTTCCCCTCAGATCTAGAGCAACTGCTCTTTCAGTGCACTTGAAAGTGCACTTGTGGTACACTTACAGTGCACAGCCTATTTACTTTTAATAAATCAACCCCATATTCTAAGTATAATATATGCTTTCCAGGATATATTAAACTGTTTTCCAACTTACATTGAAACTGATTCATTTGCTGTGCCACAAATGCATTTCGCTGTTCAGATGTCATGGTCATCATAGGTGATCTTGGTTTCACCTGAAACACAGAAAAATATATCAGTATTATATATGTATAAATATATTAATTTTGTCATTGCATGTATGTATTCAGGTAAAAGATGATCTAGACATTTTTTTGCATTCTTTTGTTTAAAAAGTATGAAGTATTACAATGCAAAGAAAACATATAACAAGCATTTGCAACTAACAACAAAAATA
Organism: Staurois parvus; assembly: GCF_062004578.1. Classification (NCBI taxonomy): domain Eukaryota; kingdom Metazoa; phylum Chordata; class Amphibia; order Anura; family Ranidae; genus Staurois; species Staurois parvus. The sequence continues at coordinate 5,772,538 of NW_028318157.1, forward strand.
TATAAATTAATATATGAACAGTAAAATAAAAATGTTCAATAGCATGATGATCTAGACCAGGGGGGTCCAACCCATGACCCACGAGAGTTCAGCATGTGGTCCGGGCCAGGGGAGGACTGACCATTTGGAAACTCGGGCACTGCCCGAGGGCCTGGGGTCAGTAGGGGGCCCCATGAGATGCCCTTGGTACCTTTTTCATAGGCTTTTTTGAGTTTGGGCAAGGACACAGGGGCCCCATGATCCCCTATTGCCTGGGGGCCCCATGAGTTGTCAGTCCGCCCCTGGTCCAGGCATGTCTGGAGGAACGCCATTCAAGAATAGAAGCCACAGCTGCCAGCAGGGACAAGCCAGGAATGTATGGAAGGATGCAGAGGATGCCCTATATGCATAGAGACCGTGGCGGCCCGCAAAGAGAATCCAGGACATCTGAAGGGAAGCCCGGGTGGTGTTATTGTTAAAGCACCAGCAACAGCGACTGCAGGGACTACACATGTCTTCAGGCAAGTAAATGCTGCATTGCTGTCTCAGGAGGGTACTGGGGTGGGCTGTGTCCCCTTACATTTCAGTTGCGCTCCTTACCCACAACCTCTCCACACAGCACATACCATCAATAAATGTAAGGGTAGTTTGTAAAATCCATGGCTTATACACTGGTCCATGAATGTCTGTTACGGACATGCAGTGTGCATTTCCGTAACGAATATTAACAGACAGTGTAGTGGATTGTGATAGACAGTCCACGTTCTATTAGATAATCAGTAAAATGACAATTTTATAGTCTTGCTACTCTCTGCTTCATCTTGCACTTTAAATTCCTTACTCTCTTAAGTAAACAATCAGATATAGGTTGACGGAACAATGATAATTAAAATGGCGCCTTCATCCGGAGTCTCACCCTAGGTGACTCATTAGAAGAAAAGTATCTTTTAATGTAAACAACCCCCATAAAAGGGAATGAGTCGTTTTGGTGACAATGATTGGAAGATATCAACATGGATGGAAGAACACGCAGGAAATCTAGGGGACTTTTCATCCAACCATCGTATATGCTTCGCCTGCGTCATGAGACTTATAAATGTTATTGTTATTTTCTCAATAAAGTAGAAATTAGGAAGTTGGCAAACTGCATTCTGTGCCAGTGTCTTACTTCCACGTGCACGTATTCTCACATTAATTAGGCTCACTGGTAGATCACAACAGCTGTGGTTGGTAAGTGATCACATCCAAAACAACAGATGTAAAAATCTTAGAAACTGTTCATGAATTTAGGCTAGGTTCACAATACTGCGAGTGGTTGCGGGTGCAGGAATCACAGCTGTTGCAGCACCTGCAACCACCACGTACTGCAGTTTACCGACACGTGGATCTGCCAGTCATTCTTAATGGCACCCCCACACATCTATAAATGCAGCTTGTTTTCAGATGTGGGATCTGCTGGGAAATCACATTGTGCAAAAACATCATGTGATTTCCCAGCCACTGCAGTTCAAAATTGTGCAGGAACCTTTTTCCTGCATGAAACACAGACAACTTTTCTTCTTCCAATGTTGCCCAGGAAGGTTAAAAAGTTGGACACCCCTGATCTAGACTTTTACCAATGATCAAAACATAATATTTACTTGTTGCCCTGTCTACTGCTGGTGCCATATTGATGGTGTGCTGCCTCACAACTTGCACATAGATGTAATCACCTGATTCTGTTTTATTGCCTGTGATATCCTAAGTGATGACCTATCATGTGAACAGGAGCACAATCCTTGCATCCTCAATGCCATGGGGTGACAGGGGTGTTACACTGGCATTAAAGAGGAGCTCCAGTCCCCCCCCAAAAAAATTAAAAGTCAGCAGCTACAAATACTGAATATGAAATCTTGGGTTTACATATTCTTTAAACCTTACAGTTGAAGGAGAGCAATTCCTTGAATCCCCCATCCACACTAAACAGTGTAGATGGACGAATAACAAATATGCAATGCCAGCAATTGTATTCTGAAAGCTGAAACCCCACAGCTGTCAGAATACTCGAACAGTGTCTGTACCTGATTGGATGCAAGCGCTGTTTGAATTTTATGCCAATTTTCTTTGACTAAAGTGGTGGCAGTCGACAGGGCCAACCACAGAAAGAAGGTTCATTCGATTTCCCTGTATGGTCAGCTTTAGTCTAAACTTTTTTGGTAAAGAGGAAGTGTGTTTTAATTTGATGAAGGAGTGCATTATAAAGATAGCACTATATATGTTTACAGAAAGGGTTCACCTTAAAAATTACTAATGAAATATAAAGATCATTTTAAATTGCAATGCGGTAGCCTCATAACATTTATTATTGTTATTTATCAAATAGCAACATAGTCCATTGTGTCTACACAATGCACAATAAATTTTCCAAAAAAAAGAACCTTCATTTTTTTTACATTTTATGAATTAAGTTAATAACCAATAATATTATTCTCACAAATAAAATGGGTTGTGTAATGCAGGATGTATCTCCTTGGAGAAAACAGTTTCCCTTTAAAAGGATTAAAGGCATATTTGACATAGGCTACCAGGTGGGCAGTAAAAATAGATGGTTTTACCAACACTCAGCTGCCCATGTGAACCATTTAAGATCAATGGGCCACACAGGAACTGTGTGCCAAGTGCTTGACTCGCAGTTTTGGCAGTCCGGCAATACAAAAATTGTAAAGTTGTATGTAAAATTGGCAATTAAACAAAATATCCTGAAAGCTCACATAGAGAGAGATTTTTTGCATTAATCCTGCAAATTTTGTGTATGGATGTCCACCTTTTATTTAAATTTTAATGAACATGAAGTCAGCTAAAAATTATGGAAACCTCCCATTTGTCTATGTAGGGAACAGCAACAGGTTTGCTTTAATGCCCTGGTAGGATATACTCTTCTTTTTTCTCCTTCCCGCAATGCTTGGGACTGATAAAGTTCTGGTACTTCCAGAAATGGATAAGCATGTAATCCACACCACATGACAGTGTCTCTGTTTCATGATTGGCTTAGTAGCGTCACAAGGAGGCAGAGGGGTCTTTAGACCTGTGCAACCTCCAATTGCAGACACTTGGAGCTTACATAAAGCTCTGAGTATACTCGAGCTCAGAAATAGGGCATTCAAGTAAACCATGGAAGACAAAGCAAAAGGTATTTTTAAGTCAGCAGAGTTTCATACAACATGGCATATCAAAGGAAAATATAGTGTTTACTGTCCTGCATACCATTTTCCCATGTTGAGTAATAGTAAAATAAAAAAATAAATAAAAGGCATATTTTTGGTATTCAAGAATACAAATATACATAAAATGTACAATAAACAAAATGTTTTGTGTTTTCTTAATTTAAATAGAGCTCTCAAATGTGTGTTTTGAGACAATCAATTTCATAAGTATACATGATATGTTATAAAATATTTGTGTACATCTCAGAATCCTTCACATGCAGGTATTTATCGAATGTGTTTCTTGCAATAAGGTCCATTTTTTAAAGGATACATACAGTTAGGTCCATATATATTTGGACACAGGCACAACTTTAGTTTTTTTCAGGTATTTACCAAAACATAATCAAGCTATATTATATAATGGATATGGGCTGAAAGTGCACACTCTCAGGTTTAATTTGAGGGTATGTACATCCAAACTGGAGGAAGGGTTTAGGAATTACAGCTCTTTAGAGTAGCCATCCCACTTTTTTTAAGGGTCCAAAAGTAATTGCCAATTGAATATAAACATAAAAAAATTTTCATTTTTAATATTTTGTTGAGAATCCTTTACTGGCAATGACTGCCTGAAGTCTGGAACCCATGGACATCACCCAAGACTGGGTTTCCTCCTTCATGATGCTTTGCCAGGCTCTAAGTGCAGCTGTCTTAGTTTGTTCTTTGTATGTGGGTCTTTCTGCCCACAAACAAATCCATCAATATGATATGAGGCTGTCCATTGGATGGAGTGTTCCCATAGAGGGATCTCTCTAGACACTACTGTTGTTCCCCAAGAGAGAGAGGAGGGCATGCCTACTCCCTCCACTCATCTCCTGCCTAAGACCGTATCTCGCATCCACCTTTGTGATAAAGTCACCAGTGTGGAATGGAACATCGATTGGACATTTCCAGGAGTGTTCAACTGTGGAATGCAAACTAGTTCCTTCTAGCAAAAAATAAAAATCTTAGAAAAAGAACAAAAAACTTTCCCATTTAGTCCAAGATGTATTGTGGCTTTCAATCTGTATATCCATTTATATTAAAAGTTTAGTAAAATGTTTATCAAGATTTCATCCTTTTTTATTCATTTATATATATATATAATCCAGGACCTTAACTTTGGCCTTGGAAGGATCATAACCATGATTCATCAAAAAATTATGGGCTACTGGATCCTTGATATCCTGTATGTGGTCCTAAGCTATCTTTGACAAGACATTGGAGCACCCACCGTGGAACAATTAACAAATTGTTTCGAAAATTATAGTTCTCCATTAGGTAATCTCTATAGATGGGAAAATGTAGCTACATTGATTGCATTTTCCACATTTGAAAGTCAAAGGCACATTTGTTCATTTATTATTATAACACAAGATATGAGGCGAGCGCACATTATATGGTATCCGCTAGCACAAAAGGCAAGGTAACAAACCCACACTAATCAATTCAAATGTAAGTGACAAATGCAATCATAAAGTGCTTATGTGAATAGAAATGTTCATACAATATTCCAGTGAAATAAATCAAATATAAAATCTCAGATCACATAGAATCATAAATTCATAAAAAACGCTAAAATTCTGAATATTAATAGTAGATAGTCCGTGGCACTGCAGGTCACAGAAAGGCCAAGTGATATATGTGTGCTTATTTAGCAATAATTGTGATTATACATAGTCTGTGGCACTACAGGTCACAGCAATGCCCGGTGTTGTGGCATTGTTCCACAAACAACGGACATTGCTGTGACCTGTAGTGCCACGGACTATGTATAATCACAATTATTGCTAAATAAGCACACATATATCACTTGGCACTTCTGTGACCTGCAGTGCCACGAACTATCTACTATTTATATTCAGAATTTTAGAGGTTTTTTTATGATTTTATGATTCTATGTGATCTGAGACGTTTTATTTGATTTATTTCACTGGAATATTGTATGAACACTTCTATTCACATAAGCACTTTATGATTGCATTTGTCACTTATGCTTTAGCGCTGCACTTACATTTGAGTTAATTTATTATTGTCATAATGACTGTAGACTAAAGAAACTTTTAAATATTTTCAGGATATTCTTTTTTTTAAACACTACAGCTAATATCTCTATGTTGTTGATTTTATCAAGTAATTAACCTACTGTAACTGTAGGGTCACTTTTTACTGCTTGATTTCCTTTTTGTCTATAAATATTTTTTTCTCTGGTTTGCCATCTTGCCAATGTAGTATATGTCTTCTTCACAATTTTTACTATACCCTAGCTGTCTGTTATGAAGTGTTTGTCTTTGATGGAATTAAATATTGACCATTTAGAAAGGATCTAATTAAAACTTGAGGTGGGCACTTGAGACAACTGAATACTATTTGTAGACTTTTTTTTCCAAAATAGGGAAGTACCAATTGTATTTTTCTCTTGATTAATATATAGGAATAATAACAGGAATAATAATTCTGTACCTATCCAAATAATAAAAATAGTATCAACATACCTGTGCCATGCCAGGACATGACACAGATACGCCTACAAATTTATGTTGAACAGGGTACACATTATCACCATTGCAATAACATGTCTGAATGTAGTGGGAGCCTTCAAAAGGTAAAAGTATGGTGTTTGTGAATGAATGTCAACAAATGACCATCTATTTCAAACATTTTTAAATCTTACTATAAGAAATGCTAAAGGTTAAGGCCTCCAGATCAAAAGTAACCAACATTGTTTAATCTAAGATATCAAACCTTCTATAATTGACGTATAAGGTATAAGGCATCATATGTTTAAGAGAATAATCTTTCGGCATTGGCTGGACAATTAATGTACTTGCATGTTCAGTATATGAAACAGTTCCTAATATGTTGTCTCCCTAGTGCGTCGGTAATATTTTTATTACTTTTAGAGAATATACTTGTTTTTTTAGATATCTTTTTATACCATTTATCATGTGACACGTGAACAGCTGTGGTGGGTAGAGTGGTCCATATATGGGAACACACCACCCAATAGACAGTCCCATGCCTTATTCATAAATGTTTTTGAAGGAGTGAACTTTGAATTTGGTATTCTGTGGGGGACTTAACATGATCAGGGATTCATTGAATCCATTGCTGTCCTTGTATGCTTTTCCACCATATATCCTTATATCTTTTGTGCAGTTGCTCGTTAATTCTGACACTTTATTACTGGAAAGAAGGTTTACCTATGGGTGTGTTTTTACAACAGGCTGGCTCTTTATAAGATGAGGTCTGTATATGGTATTGTATGAAATAAACTTTGGGCATATTCTTTTATTTGTACATCTGTAACTTATATGGGGTTTTTTTTTTTATTTCTTTACAGGATGTATTTCACCATCTGAACTGCCTATACATCATTGAAAAAAATGGACTTTGTTCTAAGAAATGAGTTGGATGAATATCTGCATGTGCAGGACTCTTTGCAATGTATTCAAATAATGGAATACACATGAACCTGATTGTCAAAAAACACGCATTTGAGAGTTCTATTTTAATGGGGAAAATTCAATAAAACAGGTTATTTTACATTTGTTGTTTATTTGTATTTTTGCATACCATAAATATTAATTTGATTACTTTTTCTTACTATAACATAGTGGGGTTTATTTACTAAAACTGGAGAGTGCAAAATCTGGAGCAGCTCTGCATAGACACCAATCAGCTTCCAGGTTTTATTGCCAAAGAATAATTGAACAAGTTGAAATTAGAAGCTGATTGGCTACCATGTACAGCTGCACCAGATTCTGAGGGCACCAGTTTTAGTAAATCTCCCCTTGTGTCTTCAGAGATAATTGTGCACCAGCAAAAGGTCCCCCCACACAGGAAACAATTGTATTTGTTTTATCTATGTGGTATGTGTGTTAGAAAATCACATGTGGCTTAAAAGTAATTAATGTGCATTAATTAAATTTACTTTAATACAGCATCTGTCTCTGAAACGAATTGACAACAGTCCAAATATTAATGGTGATTGTGACTTTTTGGAAGTTCCTTTTCTATATTATCATTCTAGCACCATTCTAGAAATACATTCTATTTTATTTAGTTTATAAATAGTATGCAGAATCCCAAGCCAACCATTTAAAGCTTTTAGTAGCTTATAGGGTAGAAGTAATTGGGGGAGATTTACTAAAACTGGATTGTACAAAATCTGGTGCAGCTCTGCATACAAACCGATCAGCTTCCAGGTTTTATTGTCAAAGCTTAACTTAACAAGCTGAAGTTAGAAGCTGATTGGCTATCGTGCACAGCTGCACCAGATTCTGTATGCACCCCCATGGAGTCATTTAACTCACCAAAATAAACCAAAAAAAAACCCAGCAACATGAGACATTATCTCACATTAAGTTTTTTATTCTGCTTTTTGTATTTGTACTTTTAGAAAAATTCAACGGTAGTTTACCATTTAGTAGGGGAGAGTGCCAGTTCCATTGCTTCTCCACTAAGTGGGCTTTTAATTACCGTATGCTGTAACACAGCGAATGCTAATCAATTAGACCTGTTCTCCTACCAGGGGCTCTAACCTGCTCCTTGGAGACCTTCTCACATATTTTTTGTGCTTTATCAAGTTCCAGTATCCTTTTACCTATCTTGATTACGTATAGCTGAAGACCGATTGGTCAGTATAGCTTACTGAACACCACAACACGTTGTACTGTATTATAACACAGTAATATATTTTTTGCTTACAGTAATAAAATGATACTCTTTCTATACAGCCCTTGGGTTTCCTTTCGAATTCTGTTACACATTTCATAAACAGGTTTCACCAAGGTAGGGAGAAAAGAAAAGATTTGTACAAACCTGCTGCCTCCTCATTATTTGCTCCTTTAGGATTGCATTGCGTATATAGCCATTAGCTGTGAGAGGAGTAGGCCCGGGGCCTGCACTTGGTATGGAGCCTCCTTCTTGCATTCTGGGAACTATTCCAGCATTTGGATCCTGCCAGCAGAAAAGAGAGAAAAAAAGAAAAATAAATCATATGAGAACGATTACTAAATTGAAATCCCACCATATTTTGCAATGTTCTTATTATTTAATGTTCTTTTCAGTCAATTTTCTTCTCCAGATTTGCCTTTTGTATGAAATATTAATTTTAAGAGTTTTTAAGAAATGTAGTGACTGAGAACATTTGGAAATTGTCCCAGTGTGTGTTACAGAAACATCAACTTTCTTTATACTATCGTAATTAATATGATAGCTATAAAATGAAAAACCTTAAAACGTGAAAGGTCATCACCCTCTGGTCTAGCCGCACATTCTCAGTGGGTCTCAACTCTAATCCTAAAAGCCACATGATAATAGTACATTCAATGATGGCTGAATCAATATCACACAATGATAAAAAAGAAAATGACTATGAAAATATACTGTCAAATTACATTAAAGGGATTATTAGCAGCAGAGCACAAAACACTGCTGTACAATAGTCCAGAGAAACCATATCTTTTTCTTAAAAAATTAGGAAAAACCACATTGGCAATATATCTGTTGGAGCCAAAACATCAGAATTACCATTGAGTATACAGATTTGTGTTATACAATGTACAATATAAAGCAAATTTTGGAAAACTATGGGGAGGTTTACTAAAACTGGTTCACTCAGAATCTGGTACAGCTGTGCATGGCAGCCAATCAGGTTCTAACTTCAGCTTGTTCAATTAAGCTTTGGTAATAAAATATGGAAGCTGATTGGTTTCTATGAAGAGGTACATTTACTTGGCACTCTCCAGTTTTTGTAAGCAACCCCCTATGTTTCAAAGTTGTTTTTGATAGCCAGCTTCCTAGGAGTCTTCATAATTAGGTCAGACCGTAAGAAGTTGTCAGATTTAGGATACTCTTCTAGCCTTTCAAAAGATTAACGTGCCTTGATGCAAATGTGTTTTTTCATTAGGAAGGGAATCAAAAGCACAGTAAAAAGGGGGTGGGGGGGTTGGAGAGAAAGGGAGATATTTCAAAAGGTTTTTAGGAAGGATCAAAGATGGGGGGTAATCTCCTGCAGTTTCGACCACCATGTCCCTAGGCATCTCTGGAAGTCTGTTTGGGTTGGTGTGTAAATCTGGCCACCATACATTAGTAGAATTTTGTTAGAACATTTTCATTTTAAGAATGTTTGTTCGATTTCAATTTTTTTTTGTGTGGTCAAATCCATGTTTGTTTTCAACAGCAATGACCAGGCAAAATTTGAGGGAGCGGGTTGAAAATTTTTTATTGAAAAAACAAATTTCTATGGTATCATGTGGGAAAGTCCACACCAAAAATTGAATGAAAAGCAAACGTTTTTGAAGTACTTTCCAACGACATTTGTCATGTCATTGAACTGGTAGGAATGATCATAAGAATGTATGTTTGAAAATCTACCAGTGAATGGCCAGCTTAACTGGCTGAAGCTTTTTTGAAGGAGAACAAGAGAGCAGTTCTGGGAGTCTATGAGTTAAAACCAGAAGAGCCAAGTCTTCCTGAATGCTTATTTTGGTAAAAATACCATAGATTTTGAAGAGACAGAAACTCGGGGGGGGGGGGGGGGGTTATTTGTTTCCAGAATATGAGGATGAATACACTTGCAGCATTAGGAAGGTGGTTGAGAAGAGGCAGTTTTGTAGTGTTTTTTAGGGAGAGGGCACGAATGGAGTAGGGATGCTACAGGGTGCTTCCAACTGAGGACTTAAAGTGGTTGTCCAAAATTAAAAGTCAGCAGCTACAAATCCTGTAGCTGCTGAATTTTAATAATAGGACACTTACAATACCTGTCCATGGATTCAGTGCTGTCCTCACCCATACTAGTTCTTCACGATCTCTCAGGTTCCCGGCACTTGCATCTCAAGTGTGACCACCTGGCTGTGACAGCTTTTCAACTTCACAGCCGGTAGCCTACTGCACATGTGCGACCCAAGATGTGCTTTGTGAATGGTCGCAGAGCGGAAGTGGGAGTGGGTACCTGTCAAAACTAGGTCCCCTCCCAGAAAAAAATAATTACATGCCAAATTAGGGAGAGGAGGAAGAGCTAAAGTGGAACTTCCCCTTCTGGGTGAAGTTCTGCTTTAACTACTTCCCAAAAGATATTGATAAAGGGGCACTTGAATATGCAGCATAGTGTTGACTGAGTGGTCACATTTACAAAATAGAAAGGAAGATGAAAATGCACTTGTGTCCATATTAGGGACAATACAATGTTTACATATTCTTGACAAGCCATAAAAGAGCTTTAAAACAAGCTATCCTTGACCTCTCTAGCAGCAGGTACTGTGAAGTAATTAATTCACACAGACCCTGAAAGAAACATCTGTGTGTTTACATTTCTGGAGATGTAATTCAGACTGTGATATTGTGTGTGGCAAAGAGCTGGAGCTGGAGTCAGCAGATTTCGCCAAAGAGCATGAGTGAATACCTGCAGACTTTGGCGGACTTTGACTTTGGAGGAAGGAAATGTCTTATTTGCATTGCTCTCCACAGGGTATGGGAGCTGGAGCTTTGGTCTCTGGGTAGAATTTACATATATATGAGCTCTGAGTTTATATCAATTAAATAAATTCCAGGTGTCTTAAAACAAAAGTTATTTAAAGTCTTGTTTGTTTTCTTCAGAAAGCAGCCACAGTCAGAGTAGAAAAGCCTGTCCCCTGCCAGGATGCTGTAAAGAAGGACCTTGTCCACTGTGTGAGAGCAGTGGTATTTCTGCATGGGTCTTATACACCCCCTGCTGAATCAGGGCTTGGACTCTCCAATCAGTGGGGAGCATGAGCTTTGCAGGATGAAGCACCTAATTTCTTGATATACAAACATGAGATGGGTAAACTGTTTCTTTCTGCCTCCTAAATCCCATTCCAGGGGTGTTTTGTGTGACTATATGGTCAGTTCATTTGTCTAAGGATACCCAATCACCTGGCATAGATAGGGGTGGTATAAGTAAGCTGGCTCTGCAATACAAACCCAACCCTGATGCCCACTGAAGGTAACCTTTCATTATGTTTTTTTTCCATGTATTCACAGTTGAAATTGCCCAGATTTGTATTTTAAAGAGGAACTATGTTTTTTATACAAATATAAAAGAAATAACTTCATGCAAAATAACTTTTATAAAACTTAGTTTGGATGAATGGCTTGAAAGTATATTTGATTTTGGGGCAGCTATATTTTCTCGTTATATAGGCAGGCTCTGCATCCTGCTTAGTAATGCTGCCAAGTGACTGTGCATTTCTAATCCTGCTGTCTCGCTGCAGGCCTACCAAGACTGTTGACTGGAAAACAATAGACTCTGCAGTCTCTAATGATATGAAACACCCACACTGCTCCAGTTAGAGACACGTGATCACATAACACAGCCTGGTAAAAAATTGGTAAAGCTGCTTTGTACCCTATTGCTGTGGATCAGGCATACATTTTAATGATAAATCCACTTTAAGATTTTTAAATAACAGCCTTCTTCAATATTGTGTCTTTTTTCCCATCTGCTAAATCTAACAGCCTCAGAGCATGCCTGTCAGAGTTACTCGAAAGCTGTATTTGAAAAATCGCTCTTTTATATGTACCTTAGAAAGGCAGAATTCCCCTGCAGGTACTTGGAACTGCTAAAATCACTTCCTTTATTTACCAATATGTCACTAGGTGAATTCAGTCACCCCTCCTGTGTTGTTTAACATGGCACCTTAAAATATAAGTCGCTTAATGCAAACACTGTACCACAGCAGATATCCAGCTGGCTCGCCGCCTCTGTGTCACATAGTATTTATCATTCTCCAGTCACACTTAGGCTTTGAATAATACGGATCGCCTCTAGGGGAATATTTGAGAAAGGACAGATCCAGTTTGTATACTCTACACATGAAAGAGCCTGCGAAGCTGCAACCACCGAGATCCTCACTGCCTTCTAGTTTTTTCCCCTAGACACGGCTTGTTGCGTGTAGACAGCCTGCTTTTTTATTGAAGGAAACAAGTTTAATGTACTAAAAACCATTTTGATGTTTTGCTTATGGCTATTGCATTACAGGTCACACAATGGACGCCGTGGAAGTCAGCGTGCCCACCGCATTGTAATTCTTGATCTGTGCAGGCAGCTGACCACGCTCATCTACAACTGAATCATTTCAATGTGTATTGGTTAACCTCAAGGTTGTAAATTTCAGTGCATATTTTTTATGCCTGTTACCCTCCATTTTGGAACATCCAAAAATATGATTAGTTTGTGTTTATGAACTATGAAACAGAGAGGAATTGGATTCAAATTGATAGAAAAAACATGCTTGGCACTACTTGCATTTCAAAGAGACATATGGTGGTTGATTTAGTAAACTCGGAGAACTCAGAATCTGGTGTAACTGTGCATGGCAGCCAATCAGTTTCCAACTTCAGCTTATTCAGTTAAGCTTTGATAATAAAACTTGGAAGCTGATTGGTTTCTATGCAGAGCTATACCAGATTTTGCACTCTCCAGTTTTAGTAAATTAACCCCAATGTATTCTGCATTAAAAAATTTGCACCACTTTTTCAGAAAATAATCATGTTTTTAAAGGAAACCTATCACAAAACAAGATACCCATATATTGCTTCAATTAGAAACTACCATTTATTTAGGAATTGATTCCCCCTGATGAAGCCACGTGACCCTGTGGCGAAACGCGTAGGGGAGGGGCTCTGACATCACAACGCTGATGTGGAGAAGCGGCAAGTACAAATAGAGGATCTGGGCACAGTTTAATCGCCTGTAATAGCACTTTAATGTGTGAGTGCGCAATTTCTTCTTTAATAAAAGCACCTTAATTTTAAAAGGATAAGGCACTATTGTTACTTCCTTTTCTATGTTATCCCCCATCACCGGGAGGTGGAAGCAGTATACAGTTTTGCCCCATCTATCCACCGAGGCTTGGTGTTGATAGAAAGGAGTGAGGGAGACCCCTGGTGGGAGAAAGTTGGTAACACAAGCCTATCCATTCGAATGTGGAAATAAACACCCAGCATGGAAAATACCATTTAGTCCTGATGGGACAAAAGCGATATTAGCCACTTAGTTTGGCTAATCGGTAAGGTGAGCGTACACCTATTCTTTAGCACTGGGAGTGTTGCACGGCACAATTATTGGCACTGGCACGATTTGCAGCACAAAGTGGACTTTATAATAATTTATGATTGTACACATATATTTATATATTTTTATATTTATGTCTTGCTGCACAGGATATCACACTGTTTGAAGCACAAGTTTTTTCACGTTTATATTATTTTTGAGTTATATGTTTATGATTGATTTAATATATATTGTGATGCGCGACACATTCAGATATAATTTTGATTTACCATTTATTTAGGGGTCATCCCAGTTACAGAGTAGTGACATTAGCTTCACTATTCTGGAAACATTATGTGGATATAATATTACAGAATGCACCTTGCATTTGAAGAACTCAGAAATAGAAATTTGCTTTATAACTGGTTCTCTTTAAGTTGTCTTAATATTCCTAGCTTAATATATAGAGATATTTCGGCTTTGTTCCTCAGTGTAGGCAAAGCTTCTGCTTTGAATGATACAGTTGACAATACAGCCTTAGGTGAGTTAAGCTGTCAGACAGTATTAAAGTGTATGTTTCAATAACTTTGCAAGTCTGTATGAGTTCGTTATTGGTGTGTCACAATGAACAGAAACAGTATCATTTTTCAAAAAGCACTACTATTTAGCCCAGTCAGTGACTTTGTCTAGGCTGAGATGATGTCATCTGTTTGCTGCAGAGAGGAGACAGTGCAGGAGAAAGCAGAAAGCACCCGCTGCGGGTGCACATGCAGTAGTTGCTGGCCATAGAAGATGGTGACAAGGGGCAGGACCAATTGAAATGTATAAATGCCAGCTGTTTGTCTATGCTGTGCTTGCTTGGTAAAAGGGCAGAGCCCCTGAAATGCATTTCAGCCCCTCCCATCCCCGACATCACAGGTTGGAGTTGACCATAGGAAGCCACTGTAGACACAGACAGTGGGTCCCTGCCTTGCCCCTAGAATTTGATTGACAGCAGTGAGAGCCAATGGTTTACCGCTGCTACCTCTCTGTCCTGTGAATGCAGGGAGGGAGGAGAGAGCTGCTAGAAATGAGCACAGCACTGCATAAAGCAAAGACTCTGGTAACTATAAGTGGGGGTTAGGGGGGATACTAATACTGGGACATGCATTAAAGGCAAACCTTTTTTTTAATTTTTGGACAGAGTGGAGTGGGATTAAACACCTGTCAGTTTTTATTACCGTCTGTGTCCCCGTTAAGAAGATTCATCTTCTCTAGTTGTCCTGTTTACCAATATTATTGAAAGTGAAAGTAAAAGAAAATCCCAAATTTTGGGTTGTCCCCAGAAAAGTAATAGAGGGGAAATCTTCCAATAGAGACACAAGTTCTGGTAACCTGGGGGTCCCCAATGATTTCTCTGAATTTACAGGGTTTTCCTCTCACTTTCTGTTTGGCTATGGTGCAAAAAGTGAAGAGAAATCTCTGCAATAGGAGACAGATGGTAAAAAAAATCTGACAGGGGTTATAACCCACCCTTGCTCTATCCAAAACAATAAAAAAAGTTTTGCCTATAGTTTTGTCTACTTTAAGGTAAAAAAAATGTCCTGGCTTTAGAGCCAATTTGAATAAAGCTCCCCATGCTTGCCACCCTTGATCTGTTTGTGCAAGTATCAACTATTTCCACAAAGTCAATTTGATGCTATAGTATCACAGACACCACAATAACATGTCTGCTTTGTTAAAGGTATCTATATTATCTAAAAGTAAAATCTGCAGCAAGTTAGATTTTACTCACAAGCCAATGTCAGCAGAGAATCTTCCTTATGTAGGTAAAGAGGTCACCTCTGACTCCTAAAGAATAAAGTGCTTTCTGCTCAGCTGGTGATTGAAATTTCTTGCTGGATAATAAATCAGATCCACTACTCACAGTCACTGTAGGCTTGCATAGTTGAATCCAAGATCTGTGTATCTACACACTTTCAGTCTAGCCATAATCCCAGTAGCACATCCACTGTCAGGCTCCCTCTTTGGTCATGGACTAAATGTTCTTCAGCTGGAGCTACCACAGACCCAAGGGTATAGGGAAATGCCCAAGTGAATAAAGGGAATAAAAGTTTCAGCATGCTCACATGCTGATTACAATTAAAAGCATTACATCTATAATTCAACCCAGGTTTTCACCAAAAAAGGCCTATTTACAGGATCCCGCGAGGAAGAGCTTTCCAACAAAAAGGCTCTTGCAGTAAGTTCTAACTGGAAGACTTTAGCTACACTGTTTTTAGATACTGTAGTATTAAAGTGACTGCGGTTGTGGAAAATAGTTGATACTTGGCGCAAAAAGTTGGATCTGAAGCAGAGAGTGTTATGTGTGCTTTATGATCAGGATATACTGCATATGATTGTATCTAAGCCATTAACTTGGTTCAGGAATTGATGCTGACCCTTGTTAGTATCTGAACAAAGATGGCCCCAACCTTCTGGACAGAAAAGAAAATAAAGGCATTGTTGAAGGGAGTACTGTGATCTCTGTGAGCGGTAGTACATGCCTTGCTACCTTTACTTTTATTTAGCATGTAATTCACATGAAAAATATGTGTAATATAGATCTGCTTAAAATGGTAGGCAGGATGGAGAGAGGTAACATTTTTCAAGTGTAACATGCTGAACTGTATACTAACTGATCTTTCATTGGAAGGCAATAGTCAAATTGATAACTGGCTTTATTTAGTGAGTTCAACTGCTTCTCATTTTAAAACCTTATCCTGCTCTTCGGTGATACTGGAGTTCTTCCTATTAGTTCTTGAGGATATCATGATTCAACAATCATAGTTCATGTTCAGCACATGTTTAATTCATTTACAATATACAGAAATTTTTGGCACTGGAATTATCAAGTAAACCAAAGCTGGCATGATGACTTCTCTTGACACTATCGAAGCTGATTACCTAAATTATGACATGCATTAAAGGTGAGTAAAAATGTGCAATTTAGGTGAAATACGCATGATTGCTTCAAAAATCCACACACAGCACCTACATAATAAAGGATGCGCTGTTCCCCAAGTCTTAGCCCTTCTGTGATAACAAATTGCTATAGGGAAGGGATGAGGTGCAAGGGGGGGGGGGGGGCAGAATCGCCAAAGCAAGCTAGAGATACATTCTGCATTTTAGCAGTTGGCTGAGCACGACATGAGCACTTTGCTGCAAAGCATGTGTATTGAGCTGTGTTGAGCACTTTTTAGATATCAGTGATAGGGACTGTATGGCACATGCCAAGCACTCCATTTTAGAGCTCATGGGTATTCTTCCTCTCACTAATGAATGAATTGCAGCTTTTATTCTTGAAAGCATGCTAATTGCTACTAATGGAAAAATATTATCTTGGAAACCTCTGTATATGACTTGATACTTTGCAGTGACTGAGCTCTTAGCTTTTTTTCTATTGCTTCCAAGGTATACTTTCTAAAGATGCAGCATGAATGGGTACAAGTCTCCTTAATGTGTTCTGTAATTCTGAACAAAGGAAAAGCATATGTGCAGAGAGGTCTCTCGCCACTAGTGGGAAGTGCGGTATTTCTTAAAGCTATTACCTAGTCATGCTCGAATATACAATGCTGCTGCCAGAGTGAAGCTGGTGTATTCTGTAACATTATCCTTACATTTTGAAAAAGAATAACATAGTTTGTCACTGCACTGCACTGGTAACTGTAATTAAATTACATCTCTTAAACTATCCATCGAACATACTCCTTTCAGTGTAGGTGAAAAATTATTAGCTAGGCCTCAGTGTTCTAAAACTAGTTTCTTGGATTGTCCATCTACAGACAAATTCACTGCATTTCTATACTTGATACTTAAATACAGTTTTGTATTGTGATCAAGTAAACCTGCTACAGATGTAGACAATCCAGACCTGAATCAAGCTGGTTTATGACAGGTATAATTCAAGTACCATGCAGTGCATAAGAAAAACAGTGGTGTGTAAAAAAGTCATTTGAGCTTATTTTTTAATGATTTCTATTCTAGCTCCCCTAATAGGTCCAATTTAATTCCACTGTCAAAGGAAGAGTAAATGTATTATAAACTACTCTATACTGTATAATACTAATTCCTTATCAGCTAGTTAAGGTGGGTCTGTACGTTATAGCGGGCACAATAAACATCCTATACTTTCCTTTCCTGCACTCCACTGCCTATCAATCTGCTATGAGAGCCCCTAGAAACTATCCTGTATGTTTTATCTTCCTAAAAGTAAAAGCATACAGGGTGCTCTGCATTCCCCTCCTCCCCCAGCCTTACATGACAATGATCTGGCACCAAGCACTATATTCTGTGAGATGGGGTCGCCAAGTTTTCCCATACCTAGAATTCACAGGTTTATTTCGATTGTAGTAATGGATCAGGGTGGCGGGAAAGCATGGGTAAGGAAAGTACGACATGCTTGTTCTGTTGGTCATAAATAAATCCCGTTACTGTGCCTACCAAGGGTGTCCCTAGGGTTGGTGTCACCGAGAACAGTAACACTTGGTGTCACCCCTCCGACGATCTCCGCAGGATCGGATCGGCGTATTGCGGACTCCGATCCATTATGCTCAATCCGCAGATTCGATCCATCCTGTGGGGATCATTGGCGTGCTTTAAAACGTAACTTTTCGTGCAGCTCGTGGAGAGATCAGTTAATCCCGCATAGGTTGCAAGCCGATGATCCCTGCAGAATGGATCGGATCTGCAGATTCGGGAGCATAATGGATTGGACTCCGATATCCATTATGCTCAATCCGCAGATCTGATCCATCCTGCCGGGATCGTCATCTTGCTTTAAAACTTACCTTTTTGTGGAGCGGGTCCGGTGTCACCCCGTGCGATAGGTGTCACCCAGTGTGGCGTGCACCCCCGCATCTGCCTAGGAATGTCACTGGTGCCTACTATGGGCAAAGTATAGATTCACTTTAAATTCATCTAGATTACAATTTGATTTACATAAAAGAGCAGTTGGAATACTGCTATTAAAAATGTAAAAAAATGGATGAAATATCATTTCAGCATACTTAAGTTTCAGTTTCATACAATAAATATATATATGTACTTAAAACAGAGTTCCACCCAAAAGTTGAGGCTCTGCTTTTACCTGGTTTTGACAGGTACCCACTCCCACTTCCTACTCAGTCCGCCGCGGTGAACTGAGCCTGAAGTTTGGACCATTACAGCCCTCTGGTACACTTCCAAGGTTCCAGAGGACTGCAGCCCATTCACAAATTGCAGCGTCCTTCATGCATGCACCGTAGGAAACCGGCAGTGAAGCCGCAAGGCTTCACAGCCAGTTTCTCTTAGTCAAGATGGTGATGCCAGCACCCGACAGCTGATTGAAGAATTGGCTCAGGGTAAGGACACCGCTGGATGCATGGACATGTATTTGTGGCTGCTGACTTTTATTTTTTTTTTGGGGAGGTGGCAGGGGGCCAGAACTTTACTTTAAAACTGAACAGACAGTCATAGCGCCTTTCACACGGGGTGGAATTTACTCCGATTAGTGATCACAAGGGTGTGCAGGCATCGGTGTGCTAGTGTTCGTGCACCCTAAAGCCTTGAACACATGGGCAGAAAATCAAACACAAAGGCACAGTGGGGGAGATTGCCACACGGTTTCCTCTTGTACCAAATTGTATTGTAACTGTAATGTCTACCTTCATTTTGTAAAGCACTGCACAAACTGCTAGTGCTATATAACTCCTGTATAATAAAAAGAATAATAAAAATATTGTGCGGCTGAAAAAAAAAAACAAAAAAAAAAAAACTTGTGTGTACAAGGATTAGGATATTGTTATTATTCTCATTGCACATGTTCCTGGGTCAGGCTTTGGAGTATCGTGTGCTGTAGCAACATCCTGCAGGAAACCTGAACCATCACAGCCCGCATGTTATGGATCATCAAAGTTGTCCAAAGAAGCTTTTTATATTGAAAAATGATCACATCATAAATAGAAAGGTGCAACGTTTTGGAGCTGTGTAGAACCCATTCATCATCACATGCCTGACAAAGGAATCCTGTGCGGGTCCGAAACGTTGTACATTTTTCTTTGTAACAGGATCATTTTCAATAAAAAAAGCTTCTTTGGGCAAATCTGATGATCTGTGGTGTGCTGGCAAATATGTACATTGCTCTAAAGCTCCAAAATGTCCCTCACCAAAACCCAATCACTACCCCACTGCTGTGGACATTACAAAGCTGAATGATGGTGTCACACTGCCCTACCTCTCTTGACAGAAAATCTGCATCATGGTCTCCTTCCTGCTGAGAAACATCAGCTCAGCAATCAAAAGAATTTTATTTTTCAAGTTGCTTGTAACATTTTTGAAAGTCAGTCTTCCTTCCCAATGCTTGCTTGATGGGGAAAGCAATCTACATTCATCTGAATGCTGAACCAATCTAGCACAGCAGGACAGACACACTGATCGCAGCTATACTAAGAAAAGCGCTGTGTTACATTGCCCCTTTGACATGCTGTTATATTCCAGTCACAAGCTCACAATAACATATGCACTCCTTCAAAAGTACATAGAAAGCTATAAAGTGGGCCAGAAGTAAAGTTTCCTACATCTGTGAGAAGAAAAATATGCCAGTGCAAACATAACCTTTTATTTCCAAGCATGGATGGTTTACAACATCACTATAATGTGCTATACATCTGGGACTACAGTTTTCTTGCTCAGAAATAAAAAGACAAAATCCTGCTTTACTTACACACAGTAAGTATATAAAAACAAAAATACAAAATATTAACCTCCACCTCATAGCACATAACTGATGCATCTGAAAAATTTAAGAATACATTTTTCTTGCATTGAATCAATATAAAGTAGATTTTGTAGTTTATATGGAAATTCCCTCTTTCCCCCTTCTTTTTCCTTTCGTGAAGATCTCTATTTTCACCTGTAGTGCTGCACCTGGTGTTTTGGTACCACTTTAAATTTAGGTTTAGCATGTGGTGTGATGTATAAGATGTGTAAGATGTATAAGAACATTACTACCTATAAGGGTTCCATGCACGTTAAGGATTTCTTTTTGAACACTTTATGGTATCAGTTTGCCAAAACCTTATATTTTAGCCTTTGGAAACAAACCACCTGACAATTTCTTATGTCTTTTGGGAATGTCTGATTTGGGTCAACTCACCTGCTGTGGCCACTATGAGGAGCTCCCATAAGGGAGGGACTGGTAACCTTTTGCCTGGAGGCAAACTCAACCAACTAGTTCTCTCATGGTAGACACAGATGTCTGTGGGTGAAATGAAATGTACAGTGCAAAGTATGCCAGAATGCTTCCATCATTGGTGGGCATGGTAAAAGTGGGCATTTTTAAAGTACATTGTTTATTGAGACAGAACGTCACATGTTACAGCATCAGCTTTCTTTGGGGCTATTGGCATTTGGTGTCATGACATCTCAAAGCCACAAAGGAAATTGTGCTGGAATATATCCCTTTACCAGAGGCTATGATCACATGTCTGAACAAGGTAGCTATAAAATGCCCAGCATGAATCACTCACTGTGGGTGCCATTCTAATTATTATCTGATGACTGAAGTGTCAGGGCCACATACTCAACATATATTATTGATAATGGCCTCCCCTGGCTTCCACTCACCCCAATGGAGTTCATATTTTATTTTATTATGATATGTTCAACAGCACCTGCTGGAACAGTTGACAGAAATTGAACAGAATCATGACAGGTATGTCTCACTGTTGGTGTATCCAAAACATTTAAGAAGTCAGAGGCTAACACAGACTAAACAGACTTTACCTATAAATAAAATATCATTTTTTGTTAGACTGTCCCCTTAATATATTCATCTCATATACCCCTAATATACAGTATAAGTCAAAATTCTGGTATCCGCCAGATTTGAAAACTCAGCGAGGATGACAAGCATCAGGTGGATCTCAGCTACCACTGGTAATCAAAATAGTTAGCCCGGCACTACACTTAAAATATCTTTGTCACTAGACAACAAATACTTCATGCAAATAAATGCCCTAATACATACCTGTCCCCCGCCCCACACCACTGTCCTTCGCTCTGTTGATGAATTACCATTACAGAAGCATCTCATGTATCTGACATACTTTTTAGTGTATACAATGCCTGGTCAACTGCTGCAAACTGTGGTTCCTTTTTTCCTTACATCACTATTGTGTTCTATAATAGAGACCAGGCATCTAACAGTCCTGGAAGTGTCAGATGTGAAAGAATCTTCAACCACTGCAGTTCTGCTAAGTATTATGCTTCTTCTGTGCAGGCAGCACTTAAAAAAAAATTCAGTTCACTTCACATGTTCACACATATTTTAAATACAACATAACCTGTACCAAAAAATGTCTGTAGCTTTAAAATTCCCATTTGCTCAATAACATGAAATAGCCTTCTCTGATGCATACAATATGTAAATTCAACTTTCCCAAGTTTTATGTACAGAATTTCATAGATCTAAATCTTGTCTGCTTTAAGCCTGTGGGCTGAAACCAATTTATTTGGGTTTTGTGGTGATTCATCCTGTATTTCCCCCTTCTTTTAATCCTAATATAAGAACTCTGATAAAAGAAGCCATGATGTAGCCTTAGATTTATCCCATCTTTCCTTTTTCCTTGATATAGAGCTACTTGAAAATAGTATCAAGCTCAGGTTTCTGAGTTTATCTTGAGGGCTGTCAGTTATGGGAGGCTTTGTTTGAAGGCTGTAAGTGATCCATGAGTAGACGCTATTGTGAAGAAGTTCTTTTAAGTTTGTCTTTATTCTGTCCTTGTGGCGTTTGGCACATCCAGCCACACACAACAAAGAGGAAAGTCTTTGATGGGAGCCATGAGAAGATTCTCACACCTGGCAGGGAAAGTTCTAACCACTAAACAAAACTGTGCAGTAAGTCAGATATCTACTGCAAAGCCAAGCCAAGAGGAGTGTGGCGTGTGAAATCCCAGTGACCTTGGTTTACTTTTTGCTATTCTAAACACACAATTAACATTTTATAAAAGCTGCTGTCCTCACCAATCACTAAACATAATATTAACTTCATTAAACTATAGACAAGCCGTACCTTATAAAAGACAGCCATGTTTTTATTGCATTGTATACATGTATGTTTAAATTAAACCAAGACCCCAGCCATTAGCTAATGGGCCTTTCTTCTGTCTAAAGTGTGATTATATGCTCATATAGGAGACGTACTGGCAGGGCCGGATCTAGCCTATCTGATCTGGGGGTGCAGTAAAAAAAATCACAACAATTATGTGAGTACGTATGAGCCACTGACAGTCTGTCACACAGGGGGTTATTTACTAAAAATGGCAAGTGCAAAATCTGGTGCAGCTCTGCATAGAAACCAATCAGCTTCCAGGTTATATTGCCAAAGCTTAATTGAACAATCTGAAGTTAGAAGCTGATTGGCTATCATGTACAACTGCACCAGATTCTGAGTGCTCCTGTTTTAGTAAATCTCCCCCACAGTGTCATGACTTGGGAAACACTATGATGTATTAGATTATCATTAGATTACAATGATTAAACAAAACCTGTGCCCCCTTATATCATATGTCCTATCAGAGTCCCCCTTTACATCAGAAGTCCTCATCAGAGTCCCCCTTTACAACAGGTTCCCATCAGAGTGCCCCCTTACATCAGATGTCCCCATAAAAGTGCCCTCTCACATCCATGTCCCCATAAAAGTGCCCCCTTACATCAGGTGTCCAAATCAGCGTGCCCCTTACATCAACGTCCCAATAGAGACTCTCCTTACATAAATTGTCCTAATAAGAGTGTCCCCATACATATGATCAGTTATCCCCATCTGAATGTCCTCTTACATCAGGTGTACTAATCAAAGTATCCCCTTACATGGATTGACACAATCAGAGTGCCCCCTTACATCAATTGTGAATCAATGGATTAGTGGATCTCAGATATCTGGGGGCCCAAATAAAATCTGGGGGGGGCTCAACGCACCCCAGCACCCCCTAGATCCAGCCCTGCATACTGGTCAAGGAAATATTTTGGCCCAAGCTCTGAGGGTGGCTTGGGATCACAGTCTTCATTATGAATTGTGGGAGAAGTTTCTACCTATTAGAATAGTGTTAAAGTTACCTACGTTCTCTCCAAGACCTCCAGCTTCCTTGTCACCTCCTCCCATGCTTGCTTCCAGGTGTTCTCTTAAGCGTCTCCCTTCCTAAAGAACTCCCTACCACCATCTGTCTATCTCCAACTCTATCCACTTTTGGGCGATCCTCAAAAACCCTTCACTTCAGCGAAGACTATCCCGCCTCCATCTAAAAACTGTATTTCCACTTTCTCTATCAGCTCATCCCCCACAGTTATTACCTTTTGTATCACTTGACCCTCCCTTTTACATTTTAAGCTCTTACAAGCAGTGCCCACCGATTCCTCCTGTATTGAATTGTATTGTAACTGTACTGTCTGCCCTCATGTTGTAAAGTGCTGCACAAACTGTTGGCATAATAATAAAGTGTAAAGTACATATATTTCTGAGGAAAGAATCTTTATTTGATGCTTACAAGTTTACAGAAGAGAAAAAAAGTTAAAATTAGATTAAATATTGCATTGTCTACAACCAAGAGCTGTGTCCTATGTGGGATTTCCACAAATATGGGCTTTGCACCCCTGTGTATTGACTTGACTCTAACACATATACAGGTTGATTGCACAAATCCCATAGTTCAACTGTAAAAACACCTTGCAGTCCTCTACAAAAAAGAAAGCTGTACATTTGCAGGCTTGGAAGTAGAAACCGCCGATTCAATCACTTAATTCCATCACTAAATGAAATAAAGGCTTTATAGTGTCTTGTCTGAACATTCCCATCTAGCCTCCATGACCTTGCTAGAACTAGAATCTGTGATGTGAGGCAATATTGCCTCCTCCACAAGTTGATTTAGTGTGTCCTCTGTAAAACATTTTATTCCTCTATTACATCCTGGTAACAATGAAAAGAGTAACTAATATGACGGCTCCTGTGTAGGAAAGGGGTTCAGATTGTCGGGTTAATGGCAAAATGTTTGGTGAATATACAGAAATGACTTTGATAAAACAATATATACATCTAGTATATACAGTATATTCTGTCTCATTCCCTAGACTAATACATATAAAGCAGGGGTATAGTAAAAAGGTTTCAGTGTTTGCAATGCTAGCTGGGCCCCAAGGGAAAAGGGGACCTGAGCTGCAACCCTCTGCTCCAATATTGACTCAGTTGCTCCCTCTTGACTGTCAGCTTGCAGAGCTTAGCACATGAAAATTATGGTGCCACCTAACACTCACATCACTCTCTCTGCACTAAAAGAAAAAGAAAAAAAAACAAAAAAAAAAGACAAACCAAAAAAAAACAGTGTATCACTAAAACAAGGAGTACGCTAGCACAATGCAAGTGGGCAACACGTCAGAAAAAGATTGGGGTCTATATTGTGCTTTCCACACTTCAGTGATGCTACTATGTTTTATTTAGCAAATGGGAGCCCTTAACACCTTGCCCCTGGCCTCCACAACACTTAAACCGTATTCTTCTGCATACTCTTCCTTTTTTTTTTTTTTGCGAGAAGGATGCATGATTTAGTAACAAAATAATGGTAGCAATATGCGAATTTACATAGGACTAATCATAAAACACAAGCAGTTGGTAGTAATCTCTCCCAAAAAGACACATAAAAAGCCAAACAAACTTACATATATCAGGGGCGGACTGACAACTCATGGGGCCCCCAGGCAATTGGGGATCATGGGGCCCGTGTCCTTGCCCAAACTCAAAAAAGCCTATGAAAAAGGTACCAGGGGCATCTCATAGGGCCCCCTACTGACCTCGGGCCCTCAGGCAGTGCCCGAGTATCCAAATGGTCAGTCCGCCCCTGATATCTATATATATCCCATGTGCTATGAGATAAAATAAAGAATCCAATGACATGTCATAATAAATTGAAGTTTACAATTTAAAAAAATAATCAAAGAAAAATCAATGATAATGGTTAATTGAAACAGCAGAAATGACAACAAACCCAAACTTGTTGTCAAATGCTACCAATCAGGTTTAGCTTTCATTTTATAGGAGAATAAAGGATTCTGATTGGTTAATCTAAGCAACTACTCCAGTTTGGAGATCATTCTTTTTTGTCTAGATTTTATAAATCAGCATTGATATGCACCAGTAAATAGATCCTAAATATATTTGCTTTATACTTTAGTACTTTGGTTGCGAATAATAATAATAATAATAAATATATTGTTATTTTTGTTATTAATATTATTATCATTCAAATGTTAGCCAGAGCACACAATATGCGTTTCAAGCTATTTTCCACGGAGTGCTGAACAATACAAAGCAGGTCTGTCCCGCTGGGCATACTGACTTGTTTCTCTGTCGAAATAACCCCAGTAAAATGTTACAGGCAGTCAGTCCCTTGTCCTTGTTGTATTTACAAACTGTATCTGGCCCATTTTTTTCTTTGTGTCATTTCATTATTGCAGAGTTGAGATCACTTGCCATCTGTAGACTCATTTCATCAGCCTCCCTTTTTATCCTTGGAGCAAGGTCATTTGGGACATGCACATAAACTGGAGCTTCTCACAACTGACAATTCTTTATGTCTTCCTGTAAATCTGTTCACTCATTTCAAATCATTTCAAAACCCTTCTTCGGTTTCATTTTTTTGGAAAACACATGTAGAGACACATTAACAAGGAGCACAAGTATTTAGGCAAGGCAGTTGTGGAGCAATTAATGGTGTTTATTTGTAGATAACTGAGGC
Organism: Staurois parvus; assembly: GCF_062004578.1. Taxonomy (NCBI): domain Eukaryota; kingdom Metazoa; phylum Chordata; class Amphibia; order Anura; family Ranidae; genus Staurois; species Staurois parvus. Next base: position 5,798,538 of record NW_028318157.1, read on the forward strand.
ATTTCAAGTTTTAGCTTAGGAATCTTGTGTAGTTGCATGGGATTGGTTCATTATTAGCTATGGGTCAGGGAACAGGACCCCCTTCTACATTAACATATGCTCTGGAATCCTCTGTATTCCATCAAGCACAACAAAACCTGCAGTCAGTGCACAAAAAATGAGCAGCTGCAAATTATACCGTCACAGAATAAAAGTATGTAAGTACATATGTAACAATATAGAATGCTGGGTGGTCTGACTGGAGAAACTTCCTAATGATAACCACATATGATGAAGTGTTTATGCAATATCATTTTTTTTCTGATCATCTTTTATTTCATTGAATACCTGAAGGTGAACTTCACTATTATTTATTTATTATAGGTGCTTGTATAGCACCATCAATTTACGCAGCACTTTACATATATATATTGCGTATTCACATCAGTCCCTAACCCTCAAGGGGTGTACAATCTAAGGTCCCTAAATTACATTCATACATACACATCCTAGGGGCAATTTATTATCCAATTAACCTTCCAGCATTTCTTTGAAGTGTAGGAGGAAACTGGAGTACCTGGCGGAAACCCACACAGGAGCAGGGAGAACATGCAAATTCCAGGCAGGTGGCGCCGTGGTTGGGATTCAAACCAGCAATCCTAGTACTACCAGGTGGAAGTACTAACCATTTAGCCGCTGTGCTGCCCATTGAATGACCATCATCAATTCATCCAGTTCTGGACAGACCAGTAAGTCCCTGTCTTCAGGTGCTCATTCTTAGGGAAAAGTCATTTGAATGCATCGGATTTTTCTGGCCATGCATAATTTTGACTTAAGATAAAGTCTGGTACACATTTTAGTTTTTTTATTCAATCCAGCACGTTATCATGCTATGTTAGTACAGCGATCTCCCTGCTGTGCTATTGTGTACTGACGGGGACCGCTGCCCCCCTCCCCCTGTGCCAGAACACACCGGTCAAGACTCGCAGCCATTGGCTGCAAGTGCTGATTGGATGCCGATCAGCTGCTGGAATGCTTGTTCAACAGAAGCTGGTCGGGAGATCAGCTTCTCTGGGACAAACAGCTGTACACACAGCCCGAAAGTCAGCCGTTTCTAGTGTAACAGCTGATTTCGGCCGATATTTAGGCCGTGTGTATGGGGCTTAAGGCTGACACTGGGACTGCCAAGTCCGTGAATAACTGGGTGATAAAAACATCCATCAGTGGGGAAAAAAATAATTCGGCAAATCCTTAATGCACAGCTAATAATCATCATCCTATGATTCATCAGTACTTTTATTAGCTAGCTACAGCTAAAACTGTGGATACAGTGGGACAAGTTTAGGACCACTGGTATCCTATTGCTGTATCCATTCCTTGGAAAAGAGTAAAATATAGTAATTAAGATTTCTTTATCCAGCGCTAAAGATTATAACCTTTTTTCCATGATTTAAACCCGTGTACACAATAATACAGTTAAAGAAAATTGTTATTAGATAAATACACGATAATAAGATATTTATTAATTACACAACACAGTTTGTGCAGCACCACCCTTTGAATTTAAAATTAGATATTTACGTAGTTAATGAGGAGAGAGAGGGAGGGCCTTTTGGCCTTTGACAGCTTTGTAATTCAGTTTCCACTTTAAAGCCCAATTCAAGTTACACATTCAGGTAGACATTGGGGGAGATGTACTAAAACCGGTGAACACAGAATCAGGAGCAGCTGTGCATAGTAGCCAAGCATCTTCCAGGTTTTATTGTCAAAGCTGAACTGAACAAGCGCAAGTTAGAACTGATTGGTTACCATGCACAGCTTCACCAGATTCTGAGTGCTCCAGTTTTAGTAAATCTCCCCCTCTGTATTTACATATTCTATGTTTACTGTCCTCTTACATAAGTTGTGCAGGATGTCTCTGTGGAGTCCAACTGGTACTAGTGTTAGGCCTAGTGCACTGTATAATCAGCACTCAGTACCAGAACTGGTCTGACACACTCCTCTCTTCCTCCACAATACAAGTCTGTGCAAGGACACCTGTGCTAAGTGGTAATGGTGTCACTCAGCTATGTCACCATAGTGCATTGAAGTGGAAGGACAGCAAGCAGCTTTTTCACAGACAGAACACATTTCCAAACAAAAATCAGTCACAAATCTTAGCTTGTGAAGATACAGATAATGAGATAAAAAGGTGTGATACATGCATGCAGAACCTAGAGTTGTGTCTCCCTACACTGAACGAGATGCACAGCCCTGTAGCCTAGGATGTTATGGCACTCCCCCGTGACTTTCTTCTCCAAGCTAACAGACTGGTTGGAGACTGCACTGTCCACTGTTAACTATTTCCTTTGAAGACCAGAAGTTCATGGAAACAGCACCAGACGCCAGCAGCATTGAAAGTTGTGAACTACAATTTGCTGAGGTAAGGCTTTTACCAAATCGTTTACTGGGAAATATTTATTTTATTGTGCTCAGTGTGTTAAGCTAAAAAAAAAAAACTCTGAGGGTTTAAAGTGGTTGCAAACTTCAGACATGAACTATGAACAAATCATATCCCTCCATAGTGTGTAGTTGTCTCAATTCAGAGCACTAAGTTCCATTTCTGGCTGCTGCTTTGTTCCTCTGCATGAGTCACCTTTGACAGGTTCTATTGACACCAAAAGAAAAATGGTGACAGGGGAGGGACCTCCAGCTGACTGACAGCCACAGCTCTGTTCCTGTGAGCTGTGTGGAGGGGGGGGGTCTCTTCCCTTCAATCAGCTCTCAGAGCTCTCCTCACTGAACTCTGCAGAATGTAATATCAGCTGTCTGCCCTCTTTTTATGAATTCTCAGAGAAGCTTTATAAGTTCTGAACTTTGAAGGGCTGTGGAGAAGAGAAGACTGCAGAAAGACAGGTACAACATACAGTATATAGAAGGATTTGTTTCATCGCTGTGTATCACCCATGGCCAGTTACTTTAGTGGGTATATATGTGGGTTTACATCCACTTTAATACTACTTTAATCATTTGGTAAACTAATTATCTTAAATCCACGGTTCCAGGATCTTTTATATATCTGGTTATCCAAAATTCACATACATCAAATATTCTGACAAGTCTGTAGCTAGTCCTTAGAGAAAACCAGAAAACCGAGCATCAGAAAAAGTAAGCATGACAAGATAATGAAAAAAAGAATAATTTGACCTTCTACTTAAATAACGGAGCCTTAGACCTGAGTCTGTGTGGTCTTTCTGCAAATTATTATTATACCAAATCTCTTTGTTGTTTTACTCAGGATCAAAATGGCCTCTTAAGCCTAGTACACAAAATCAGAAAATCGTACGAAAAATACAGCTTTCAAAGCGATTGTACGAAAATCCGATTAGTACACAGCTTTCGTCCAAAATCATTTGAAAGGACAAGCATGAACATTTTTCTTGTATGATGCCAGATTGTACAATTTTCGTTTAATCAGTACAGTTTTCGTCTGAAAATACAATACAATACTTTACATCACTTTCAAATTTATGTTCTGTCGTACAAGACTTTCTGTAACTTTAGTAATCTCTGCACTTTAGATATGAAACTAGCATGGGGAAAAAACAAATGGATGATCATCCGTACAATATTCTCATCGTGTGTACGAGGCTTTAGTTTGTGCCAATGTGCTGAATAGCTGCTGCTATGCTTTTTGCACTTACAGACTTCTTGAATGACGGAAGCATTATTAAAGACATCGGGATGAGATAAGTTGTGGACCTTGGGCTAGTATATGAACGTAAGCTGATGTTCTTTGACATCCTGCTCTGTCCTTGACAATTCCATTCCGAACTTGATGTGTGTTTGACCATTTTAAATTCTGTGTCCAAACTTAGAGAGAGAATTGATTAGGAGTAGTGTGGTCAGCCTTTCTATATTGGCCATAATGAGAGCTGATTGGGAGGCCCGAGTACATGCTGGGAGTGGCAGGACATCGCTATACCTGTGTTAAGACTCGTGACTACTTATTGAACTTTTGTATCTGTTAGAAGGTGGCCGGTTTCTACAGACATTCCAGAGATCTGAATACAACAATCTTCATCACTGTAAACTGCAGTCTGTTTAAAGTGAAAATATTGAGGTATTTTGAGGTGTCATTGCCATATTTACCCTAAAGTATATCTTAATATAAAACCATATATTTAATACACTGCATCTTAGCAGTCTTTTGGCTTGGTTCATATCTGTGTGGGTGATGCCGCTGCAGGACCTGCACAAATATCGGCAGCCACAACCACCCACACAGAGAAATGTGGGACCCATGGGTGGGTGCCATTAATCCTAATGGCATGCTGCCCATATTGGAAATAGAAACTGCACTGGGAACCTCGGTTCCCATGCAGACTATGATTTATATAATCGTGCAGGGACTCCTTTCCTGCATGTCCATTCAAATTAATGGGCTCTCGTGCCCACGCAAATAGCGGGCCGCATGGCGCCACAGGTGTGAACCCAGCCTAAATGTTGTGGCTGCACTAGATTTCTTTTTATCATAATTTTTTCCCCTTTATTTCTGCTGGTGATCTGGCCAGTAACATTCTTCCTGGATGACAACACTTACTTCACTGTACTGCATCTATAGAGAAGTCTTGCCATTGTTATGCCTAATACACATGGAGAGGAAATCAGCCGAAAAAAAAAATAAACACATTTGGAGCGATCATCCAATAATCTGATCGTTTGTACACAGCTTTTGAGAGCCAATCACAGCAGTTCATGCATAAATAACCGAAGGGACAAGTACGAAAAAAAAGTCTTGTAAGATAACAGAACAAATAATTTTTCTGTAATTAGTATAGTATTTATATGAAAAATTCAAGTGACCAAGACCATGCATGCTCAGAGAAAGATTATATTACAATACAACTAATTACATCACTTCCAAAGTTGTATTCTGTCTTACAAGAATTTTTGTAACTTTAGTAACCTATTCATTTTTGATATGAAACTAGCATGCAAAAAAAATGCTTAAGCTGCTCGCTCGAGATCTGGACAATAAAACATCTCCATAATAAAGACAAAAGTGTTCTGTACTTCACAAAAGTAAACTGCTCAGAGCGGATAACACTGCCCGAGATTTCAATTGACCACAGGCAGGGTGCACAGGACATTAAATGCTCACTAGATTTTTGGTAGGATGAATGGCTATTTTTTGCAATTATTAGACTGATATAACACTCAATTTTTTTTGTTAAACTTATGAAAAGTGAGAAAATAAGAAAAGTTCATTGTCAAGGTGTATATACAATTTAACGTTTTTCATCTGAAAGATTAGCCACTATGATGCCTAACTGTATAAAAGAAAAAAAAAAAAAACACAGTCACTGCTTACCAAAGACCTTCCCACATGTTTTAAGTACCTCCGGACTCATGTTTGACACGTTTCTGTGTTTAAGGTCCAGCATCCCACCATTTTCTCTTTTAATGTACTGTAACTGCTTGAAGGAACTGTGTCACTTTGTCCACTCAAAGTGATGATTGGTTCTCTTAGTATTAACAACCCCCCATCCACTTAAATCCACCCCTTGTCTATGTACTCACACCGCAACATTCCTCCATTGGACTTGGGAGTCCAAAAAAAGTGTTTTTTCGTTTTTATTTTGTTAAAAAACAAACATGTCATACTCTCTCTGTGCATTGGTTTTGCATACAGCAGCCCCAATCCTCCTCTTCTCGGGTTGGCAGCCAGAGCTCCAGGTTCCTCCCCTCTGCTGCGTGTCCCCAGGGCAAGTTACTTGCTCTGGGGGCATTCATTTGTGCTTGCTCCCGGGCCCTGCTCTGTGTGTCTATAAGACACACAGAGCATGGCTTAGCCTCACCGGCTGTGATTGACAACTGTGGGAGCCAATGGTCCAGCCCCCCATTTCTCTGTCAAACTCTGCAGACACACCAGCCGCTACCTGCTGATCCCTGCATAAATACCAGCCATTGTCTACCAGACTCTACACAGTAAAGCTAGAACACCAGGATTCTGCTTTATTACTGATGTGCCTCTTTTCCTGCTTTTGCGCTGCTTGCCTGCTGACCCCTGCTAGCCGATGTTAACTCCATGGATATGTTCACTTGTCTTCTCAGAATGTGAGTGCATTAATTTTTTACATCTTTGTGCTGCTTGTCATACAGTATACCCTTGGATGGAGGTGCCCTCTTTGTGCTTTTCTGTTTATATGTGTACTAGATTACTCAAGACCTGCTTTAGGGGAGCCGTCACCTGAGTGGATATTATATTGATTTAACACTTCCTATCCTGTTACTTATCGTAGCGCTCTTGTGGGGCTACAGCAGCGTCATAGATTGTTGCACCTTTCTTATGCATAGAATGCATGTAGGAAATAAACCTTCAGACTTTACAACCACTTTAATGACCACCTCCTCCTTCCCAATATCTGGGCCTAGTGACTGGCTGCTCTGGCCTAAGCATTGTATCTTGGGAGGAGGTCATATGTTCTCCCATATCCGGGAACTCTAGGTATGCACCGATGGCTCTAACGGAGGAAAGGAGCAACAGGGGAGCATGAGGAACGTGAATATAAACAGGTGAGGGGTTGTTCTATTAAGAGAACGTGTCACATTTATGACTGGGACAAGTGGAACATTTATTGAGCTAAAAAAGCCACATAGGGAATGCATTATTGTCCTTAAATAAACTGACACATATATTTGCATTGTGGGAACCAATAGTAAAGCACAACCATTGTATAGCTCCTCAAACCAAGGAGCAGAAGCTGAATAAAGAACAAATAAGCATGATTGCCCTAATGCACATCTAATTACAAACACTACCTAGAAATAGGTTTTTTGAAATGTTAACATACATTGGTAGGATAACATAGAGCTGATCTATTTTGCATGTATATCTAAAGGGACTTTGAAAGCACGGAATATTCTCTCTTATGTCTAATGCTCTTCTACACAATTGATTCAGTTCATTAGTATATACAGTAAATGACAGCCTGTCACAATCAGTATAGCAGTGCAGGGAGCTCACCATAGGCCACCAATGTACTCAGGTGCAGTTAGTCACAGAGAGATCTCTCCATGTTGCTGCAATCCGCCAATGCGGTGTTGTTGGTAAACAAAGCATTGGAAATGTTCACTCCTAAAGAAAATCTGTGAAGTGTGTGAAATCTGTGAGATAGCATCACTCGGGTCCCCGCTGCCAAATATTACACTCTTCTTGTCACTTATCCAACTCACTCTAGCAGCCAAATGTTTACTGACTTGACAATGATCAAACAGATTGGTCCAATCTGCACATAGACTGCAGCATGATGGAATGTTATATGGATACTTGCAGTCAAAGTATAGAAATAAAGATTGCAATAAGGCTATTTCCCTTCAATTTTGAACTTTTTGTTTATGCTGGTCACATGTGGCTTGATTTTCTCTTGTTCAGCCCACGGGCTAAATGACAGAATATCAGTTAATTGCCCTTATCCAGGCTAATTAGTGTTGTAGGAGAAATCTCCACTATCAACTATTGTACTCTCACAGCTGTCTGAATAAAGGGACACTGCCAAACAATGACTGCATCTCAAAGGATGTCACTGTTCACCAATAATTTGCCACCCAGCTCAGTTGACATTTGAGTCAACCTTCGTAGAGCCAGTGGTGCTTGCAGGGCCATCCATGGCTTGAATTTCAGCAGATTTAGCAGGAATTGGACACAATTTGATCTGTCTATGGCCAGCCTTAGTGCCCTCACACAGGCCTGTTAGTTTTTCAGGTGGTCCTGATGGGAAGCTACATGCGGGTTTATGGGCAGGCAGGTGTAAATGGACTTGTGTCTGTTTATACTCCCTGCCTCTCAGTCTGTCCAGGTGCATCCTTTTCTGTTTTTCCGAACCTAAACATTACCAATCGTAGGAAGCCTGATGTAAATGCGCACAATCCCATTTACTATATGGTTGTTAAAATATATATATAAAACAGCCAGGTGTCTATTTTACTGTTAGGATTATTTAAAAAAATAGTCCTATGTTGTATTTTGGATTTAAGTAGAGCTGCATTCCATATAATGGGTTGTGTTATGCATTGGGCATATAGATGGTTTTATGTTTTGGACAGACATGCAAATGTATCCAGCTAATCCAACATTTGGACCAATAAAGATTAAAAGAAATGAAAACTAGCTAATCGAACAAAGATCAACAGAAAAAAAAAGGGCTCAGAGAGAAATAATAAAAGCTATGCTTATGTCATACAGAGTCTGTAACTTGGCTTCCTGTCTGATCCATTTTTCTTCTCTGTGAAACATAAAATCCAATTAATCTTTCAGTTTAAAAGGTAGCTGAACTGTGCATTTAAATAGGCTTTCTCTAGGGAAAGGAGAATGAGTAAGCTCAATAGCTGGAGAAAAAAAAATAAATTAGGTCATCAAGCAAGTCTTGAATTTATGTCTTGTCAAACCTCCAACTGTCACTGACTTATCACCTAACAACAAATATGATAGATAACATTATTAACCACATATATGAGAAAATAATTAAATCACAAAACCTTTCTAGATTAAAATGGTTTGGGTAATCCAAATGCACAGAAATACGCCATCATTACCTGACAATCATGATTATGCAAAAAGGATAAGCACTACATTCCTTTCTTTACAATCCAAACCTCCCTCAACAACACACACAGTTGTCAGCCTGCCAAGCCTCATACAACCTAAAGGCCAAAATGTAGACATTAGCGGACAGCTGGACATACAGACACAATTTTTTTTAGACATTACTGCTGATGTTTTTAGACATTACTGCTGATGTCTTAAGGTAAAGAGGGAACAGAAGCAATTGGATAAGATGAGCAATATGTGCCATTGCTTCCCTTCCCCCCAACAATCTTTAGCTGGTGAAAACAGGGGGATGATGGTCATCTGTTTCAAAATGGCTGACCAGGTGGCCATCATGCTAAGATACTTTTCCTCCATCTTTAATCCAACCCCTTGCAATGTAATAAGCAGGCCCGTTAGCATGACTCACTGTATACAGGATACTCATCTTCTGGGTTTCACTTTATCTTTATTTTTTTAATTTAAATCTCCTCATATTTAAACTGACAATTTCTTAAGATTTAATGGAAGGAAATTGGCATAAAGCATTAAGCCCTCCTGTCTCCCAATTAATCACAATGTTTGTTTTAAAAAATGTATGTCCGATGGCAAGCTGAGTTGAGAGTCTTCTATCTTCTAGATTTCAGAGCAGGAGGGTCCTCAGTCCTCACTCAATTGCTCACATCATTGCCTGGGTGAGGTGAACACTTTCTATTGGCTGTTCAGTGATGGGGTCCTCTCAGGATTAAAAAAACTACAAGGCGTGATGACTTCATGACAAAGGGACCAGTGGGTGGTGGGTCCAGACTGCAGTTCTAGATGACTTGTCTCCACTCTTAGAAGAGGCCTTTTGTGTGGGACACATAATGATTATGGGGAGGGGAATTATTTTGCCCAGGAATGGGCTTCAAGGATCAGAGCAGTTTGTCCTTTATTGAGAGAGTCATGCCATTATCTGCCCCATTTCTGGTTATGAACGTTATAATCCCAACTTCCTTGGGAGGCATCATTGCACTGCAGTATCACAGACCATAAAGCGTGCAGAAAGGAGGAAGAAGCAAGTGTGAACACAGAAGGGACAGGCTTCCTGGACCAGAAAGCTACATGAGAGTAAGTTGGCAATATTGAGGGTAGCTACCTACCTATCCAGTGGAAGGGAAATCTGTGTTGCTGTGTGTGATGCCATTGAGGAAAGATTCCCTGGAGATCGGATAGCAAGGAGAGCTTATTCGTGAAGGATCCAGGTGTAATTCAAAAGGCGTATTGGCCCTTTGGGGTTGTTTGCTTGAGGTGAGGGGACATTACAGCCATTGAAGGATAAAAATCGGTGTGGTGTGCACATACACTGCACATTTTGCATGCCCTGGAACAGTGAAGCACCTTATTTGCATTTGTGCACTTTATTGGACATTTATTTATTATTGATTTTTCACAATTGCTTATAATAATTGTGTTATATTATGTGCTTATTGGTTTAGAAGTATAAAGCACTTACCACGTTGTTGTACTATTATCCCGCATTTGGGATTCACTGTGTACACACTTGATATATGTATTTTATCCCGCATTTTGGGATTGGGCTGTTTGTTTGTTGGTTTATTTTATCACAATTATATTTTCACCAAATATTGGGTCCGTGGTTAGGACCTATTTGATTGATTCATATCGTTCACTCTGTATCGCTTAATATTAGATCCTGGGAGGATCCTATCACTGGTTTATTTATATTATTATATTTAGAGCAGCGGTTCTCAACCTGGGGGTCGAACGACCCTTTCACAGGGGTCGCCTAAGACCATCGGAAAACACATATTTCCGATGGTCTTAGGAACCGAGACACCGCTGCTCTATCTGTCTCCAGGTGTGGGCGGGATGACATGCCGCCCCTGTCATCTGGACACACCCTCAGGATCAATCCCCGCCGGTGATTGGCCGCCGGAACTGTAGCTCAGGAGAGGCACACAGGCGGCCAATCACCGGCGAGGAGGTGGAGCTTGGAGAATAGGAGCCGAGCAGCACCGCGAAGATCGAGCGAGTGAAGAGGAGGAGAGCGGCCGGAGAAGGAAGACAGCTGACCGGTAAGTGTCTGTACCATGGGAGAGGGAGGGAGGGAGCGAGCCCAGGCTGGAGCAGGGGTCAGCAAGGTAAGTATCATTGGTGTCAGTGGGAGGAATAGTGCCCCATCATTGGTGTCACTAATACCAATGATGGGGCACTATTCCTCCCACTGACACCAACGATGGGGCACTATTCCTCCCCCCACTGACACCAACGATGAGGCACGATTCCTCCCCCCACTGACACCAACGATGAGGCATGATTCCTCCCCCCACTGACACCGATGGGGCACTATTCCTGCCCCCACTGACACCAACGATGGGGCACTATTCCTGCCCCCACTGACACCAACGATGGGGCACTATTCCTCCCCCCACTGACGCCAACGATGGGGCACTATTCCTCCCCCCACTGACGCCAACGATGGGGCACTATTCCTCCCCCCACTGACGCCAACGATGGGGCACTATTCCTCCCCCCACTGACACCAACGATGGGGCACTATTCCTGCCCCCACTGACACCAATGATGGGGCACTATTCCTCCACCACTGACACCTACGATGGGGCACTATTCCTCTCCCACTGATACCAATGATGGGGCACTATTCCTCCCACTGACACCAACGATGGGGCACTATTCCTCCCCCCACTGACACCAACGATGAGGCACGATTCCTCCCCCCACTGACACCAACGATGGGGCACGATTCCTCCCCCCACTGACACCAACGATGGGGCACTATTCCTCCCCCCACTGACACCAACGATGGGGCACTATTCCTCCCCCCACTGACACCAACGATGGGGCACTATTCCTCCCCCCACTGACACCAACGATGGGGCACTATTCCTCCCCCCACTGACACCAACGATGGGGCACTATTCCTCCCCCCACTGACACCAACGATGGGGCACTATTCCTGCCCCCACTGACACCAACGATGGGGCACTATTCCTCCACCACTGACACCTACGATGGGGCACTATTCCTCTCCCACTGATACCAATGATGGGGCACTATTCCTCTCCCACTGACACCAACGATGGGGCACGATTCCTCCCCCCACTGACACCAACGATGGGGCACTATTCCTCCCCCCACTGACACCAACGATGGGGCACTATTCCTGCCCCCACTGACACCAACGATGGGGCACTATTCCTCCCCCCACTGACACCAACGATGGGGCACTATTCCTCCCCCCACTGACACCAACGATGGGGCACTATTCCTCCCCCCACTGACACCAACGATGGGGCACTATTCCTCCCCCCACTGACACCAACGATGGGGCACTATTCCTGCCCCCACTGACACCAACGATGGGGCACTATTCCTCCACCACTGACACCTACGATGGGGCACTATTCCTCTCCCACTGATACCAATGATGGGGCACTATTCCTCCCCCTGATACCAACGATGGGGAACTATTCCTCCCCCTGACACCAGTGATGGGGGCGCTATTCCTCCCACTGATACCAACGATGGGGCACTATTCCTCTCCCATTGAAACCAACGTTGGGGCACTATTCCTCCCCCTGATACCAACGATGGGGCACTATTCCTCCCACTGACACCAATGTTGGGGCACTTTTCCTCCCACTGACACCAGTGATGGGACACTTTTCCTCCCACTGACACCAGTGATGGGACACTATTCCTCCCACTGACACCAATGATGGGGCACTATTCCCCCCACTGACACCAATGATGGGGCACTATTCCTCCCACTGACACCAATGATGGGGCACTATTCCTCCCACTGACACCAATGATGGGGCACTATTCCTCCCACTGACACCAATGATGGGGCACTATTCCTCCCACTGACACCAATGATGGGGCACTATTCCTCCCACTGACACCAATGATGGGGCACTATTCCTCCCACTGACACCTATGATGGGGCACTATTCCCCCTACTGACACCTATGATGGGGCACTATTCCCCCCACTGACACCTATGATGGGGCACTATTCCTCCCACTGACACCAATGATGGGGCACTATTCCCCCCACTGACACCTATGATGGGGCACTATTCCTCCCACTGACACCAATGACGTGGCACTACTCCTCCCACTGACACCAATGATGGGGCACTAATCCTCCCACTGACACCAATGACGGGGCACTATTCCTCCCACTGACACCAATGACGGGGCACTAATCCTCCCACTGACACCAATGATGGGGCACTATTCCCCACACTGACACCTATGATGGGGCACTATTCCCCCCACTGACACCTATGATGGGGCACTATTCCCCCCACTGACACCTATGATGGGGCACTATTCCTCCCACTGACACCAATGATGGGGCACTATTCCTACCACTGACACCAATGATGGGACACTATTCCTACCACTGATACCAATGATGGGGCACTATTCCTCCCACTGATACCAATGATGGGGCACTATTCCTCCCATTGACATCAGTGATGGGATACTATTCCTCCCACTGACACCAATGACGTGGCACTAGTCCTCCCACTGCAAAATTACAGTTATGAAGTAGCAACGAAAATAATTTTATGGTTGGGGGTCACCACAACATGAGGAACTGTATTAAGGGGTCGCGGCATTAGGAAGGTTGAGAACCACTGATTTAGAGTATATATATAATTTTTTACATTTATGTTTATATGTAGCGCTGCACTGTATAATTGTTTATTTGGTTACACACCTATAGGTATAGGATTGAGGTGCTAGCAGCTTATTTTTAGGTTCATATAAGCACAGGGGGAACACATACCTTGATCAAATAATGTACGGATGTCCAGGTAGGTGACAGAGAGCTGACTAATTTGTATCAGAAGATGCCCCATAACAAGGACTGCAATCAGGATCAGCAGGGCAAGCACTGACGCTCAATAAGCACTAGCTAAATCTTCTTTCTCAAGCACAGTCACAGGGCACTGAACAGAAATATACATGTCACCCAGTACTGACCCATGACTCTGGGGAATACAGGTGGAGCAGTTGCCCTGCTAACATAAACTGTCTAAAGAACTCAAAAATTGTCCTATAAAATAGCAGCAGTTCGCCTGGATTTAAGAACATTAGTCTTGGCAGATGAATGCACAATTAGATGCATAGCTGCACCCAACAGAGCTCATCAAAAAGGTACCCAAAACAACCCTCTCGCTGTTGCATATTATAACATTTTCTACCTATACTGACAATGGCAGTTCCACATTTAAAATCCTTCACTGTTGCCAAAAACCTGAAACAAAACCTGCACCTTTGTACATTCATAACTTAAAAGATTTTTGAACAGGATGCCAGTTAAATCCTATCTTCGTGCCTAAGCCTATGCAAAATACACACAGACAGCATATGTAAAGTAACAACCATTTGCTGCCTGAACCTTGCACTACACAATGTGCTTATAAAACAATGCAATGTAGCTGACAGTAAAACAAGTAACATTTCCCAAGTGCTCAAATGATTAGGTAAGCGATCGTTTGACTGGAAGGTCTGATACACTTGGCATGTGCAACGAGGAATGCTCAGAAGTTGCCAAAAGTTAAATGTTAAGATTTTTTTTTCATTCAGTGGACTTGTAATCTTAATCACACGTTACTAGTTTTTCTGCATGAAATAAAGTTCTTTTGTTTAAATGTCACTTGGCTTAATTTAACTAAACCATCCAACTACTTGTATACCAACCTTTATTTTACAGCAACGAAAGCCAGTGAGAGCTGAAAGTCGCAATCACATGGCTGAAAATAACAATTGTTATGGCAAATTAAACAAGTTATAGCTTCATGAACGAAGCTTAAGTGTCTTTTCACGTTTAAGGAAACCTGTTCCAGGAGACACTTATGGGCTGTCATTGCTGAAGTCTCCTGCTTATAATCCTACTTGCAGGACTCCTTCTGATTCAATTGCTTTAGCACTCCGAGTCCTTTACCTAGACAAGCTTGGTAAGCGAGGATGGAGGAATCTATTATATTTCTCTCATTCATCACATGGGCAAAAGACAGTTGGTCTAGGAGAGCAGGAAGTACAAATCTGGTACTGATCCTATGGTTTCTTTTATATTTTACGCAGACTAAAACCATGTACTTATATGTGGAACTTGAAACCCCTTTGTCTTGAGAAGATTGCTCATTGATGCTTCAGTCAAAAGATCCCTTTAATAACCCCAAAAACAAAACTAGCCCAGATGTGCACACATTTATCAAGATATACATTGGCCACATACACCAACAGGTGCACTTTCTGTATGCCCAGATGGTCCACTACATTCATCTGTTGTCAGAATAGCCTTTTTGGTGACTATGGCTGAGCTTTGATTATTTAATTAAATTTAAAAAATTATTAGTAAATCAGGTTTAAAACAGCTTTAACTGTCACATTTCTTGGCCTACCTAAAGATATGACTACCTCTAGGAAAGCATTTCCATTTCTCCACTTTAAGGCCCTTCTCACACGGGTGGACTCCGGCTGCGATACATTTGATCAGAAGGGGATCTCTCTGCTTATCCCTGATGAGCAGCCTGCTCTCCTCTATGGGCAGTCAGATGTAAACGGACTGCCTGTCCATTTACACCCGACTGCCATCCTTTCTGATCTGCTGGACAGAAAGGAAACAAATCTCCGTTCATCTGTTTTTAGTAGATTGGATCAGATTGGATTTTGGCAAGTGTAAATTTATACATGTCCATTTATGCCCTTCAGCTCCATAGAGAAGAATGGAGGTTTCAATCGGGTCTGCATGAAAAATGGACAGGAGGGCCCAATCAGAACATTTGTGTGAAAGGGGCCTAAGAAACTTACAAGGAGCTTATGCTTTTCAGAACTTTTCAATTCCGTAAAATGTAAATCAGTTACAATCGTACATATGCACAGGGAGAAGTAATTAGTTGGTAAGCTCATATTAGAAAGGGACTGATGTCTTTGAATACCTAGTGAGTGTCAGTATACTGAAGATATCTAAGGAATTTTTTTAATAGTCATATTTATAATTATTTTTAAACCAGTGAAGCGAAATTTAAGCTAAGAAAAATAGTAATTAAAATTGTTTATTATATATAACCAGAACACAGGTCAGTCACTCAGTAATGAACAGAATCTGATACTGATGGAAGACAAATATCCCTTTTCACAAAGTGCACGTGCAATGGCCAGTGATGGTACACATCATACATGCTGCTAACACTTTACAACCAATACAGCTATAGTTTACTGCAGTCGAAAAATAAGAGATGATTTAATTGCTCACTGCACCAATTTATGAATAGACCTCAGCAATCATGAACACAGGGCGAGGACAAGGGGTGGGCAGGAGGGGACGTTGCCCAGGGCACAGAGAAGCAAGGGGGCAAATATTAGATGCAGGGTGGTACACCCATTCTAAGGCATGCATTAACAGTGGGGGAGGGGGTGCAGTTCTGGGTCCTTGCCCTGGGTGGTGGATGACCCTGTCACAGTAGTGCATGGACACCATACCATAATCCTGTTTATTAGAAAAGTGGGATTTAAATTTAAACGCCAGCCAAAACTTTTTCTATTTTGTTTTAGATAGAGTGTCAGTTGGTAAAAACCTCTATTAGGTTTTCATAGCTCTCCTGTGTGTCCATCTTGATAATTTCTCCCCACATCCTCTTCCAGTGACATTGTTGTACATTCTGTTTAACAGTGAACCTAGTCAGAGATGGCATGCTGACCCAATAGTGTCAATACTTTCTGAGCATTTACTCGAACAAGCAAGATCAAGAAATTCAGAGGGAGGTCAGAACTTCTAACCTGTACACTTGCTCTGGGAAAGGACCTTTGAAAAGTGCTGAAACCATTAATTCAGCATGACAACCAGGAATGTAGTATTTGTTTTAAGGAGAGGTCAGTGGCAGACTCCATATTTCCTCAGCACAGGCACAGATGCAGCATAAAGTATAAAGCACTGCCACTTTACATATACTATATATTGTACATTCACATCAGTCCCTGCCCTTAACGAGCTTACAATCTGGGGTCCTCATCTCACATACACATACTAGGGCTAATTTAGGCAAGAGCCAATTAACCTAGCAGCATGTCTTTGGAGTGTGGAAGGAAACCCACACAGGCACAGGGAGAACATTCAAACTTCAGGCAAATAGTGCCGTAGTTGGGAACTGAACCAACGTCCCTAGTGCCGCTAGGCAGAAATGCTAACCACTTAAGCTGGCCATAGGCAGCTCAAATTTCAGCCAGTTCAGCAGGAACCAGACGAGATTCAAACCATGTATGGGTAGGCTGAATGTACCCAAGTTGATTGATCAATCAATTTGGGTACAACCAGGGGCGGACTGACAACTCATGGGGCCCCCAGGCAATTGGGGATCATGGGGCCCGTGTCCTTGCCCAAACTCAAAAAAGCCTATGAAAAAGGTACCAGGGGCATCTCATGGGGCCCCCTACTGACCCCGGGCCCTCGGGCAGTGCCCGAGTTTCCAAATGGTCAGTCCGCCCCTGGGTACAACCAACCTGCCAGATTTTTCCATGTGATTATTGTTAGTGGCTATTATTATTATATCACTGTGTTCTCCCAGTGGAGAAGGCTCCCCCCGCTGGGAAAACACAATATCTCCATGAGAGGGATTCCCCATTCAACACTGACTGAGCTGATGGGGGAATCAAGCAACCTGCGGTTGCAGGAAAAAAAAAATCGCTCTATCTATGGCTAGCTTTAGCCACTGTGCTGCCCACAGGCAAAGCAGAAAAGTTAAATATATGCCAACATCCCCAATTAACATGTAATAAATATCCACAAACATCACATTTGTGTATTCACTGTTGTATTTGTACTTTCTGGCATAAATCATGTGATCAGTTACAGCAAAAAAAGTGACTTGCATTGACTTTGCAAGTTTTTGTAGTTCTTAGCACATGTTTTACAACAGATTTCTACTTTGTACCACTTTTTTAAATATCCCAGTGAAAGTTATATATACAGTATTTAGTCAGCCTTTAGTTTTATAGTAGTCCTATTACATTTCCTAAAATGTTAAAGAATAACTCATTCCAAAGTCATACTGGTCAGATCCCTTCATCAGCAGATGGTACTATTTTGTAAGATCAGTTCATGTATTACACCTTGTGATATTTTGTTTCTATCTAGTCTTGTTTGCTCCCTCCACGGTTGGGAGCTGCCTACCTGAATTGCTCACAGCTACAATTTCAGTATATAACAAATCAATTTTCTTTTAGTTGCCAGTGGCA